>NW_027288178.1:0-127444 GCF_047511675.1 Marmota flaviventris | reverse complement strand
TTACCATTAGGGTTAGGATTTTTCTTAGGTTAAGGAATAGCCTTAGAGGTAGGGTTAATGCTAGAGTTAGGGTTAGGGTTAGGGTTAAATATAAATTTTGAGCTCGGATTAGGGCTAGTTTTTTGTATTAGGATTAGGTCTAGATTTGAGCATTGGCTAATGTAAAAGCCAGGGTTACAATTATGGTTAGTTTTATTGTTAGAGTAAGGGGTAGGTCTAGTGTTTTGTTTAGGTTTAAGGTTAGGGTAATATTTAGAGCTAGGGTTATTGTTAGGATATGAGAAAGCATCAAATTTAGTTTTAGGGTTAGGATTAGCACTCAAATAAGGGCTAGGGTTACTGTTCGGTTTAAGGTGAGGGCTGTGTTTAGAGCTAGGGTGACTGTTAGTATATCAGTCAGATCTGGGTTTGCTTTAAGTTTAGGGTTATGACTTGAATTAGGGCTAGGATTACTTTAAGGGTTTGGTTTAAGTTTAGGGTGGCCGTTAGAGCTAGGGTCAGTTTTAGGATATGAGTCAGGGTAAGGGTAAGTTTTAAGGTTAGGGTTAGGACACGAATTAGGGCCAGGGTTACGACTAGGTGTACTGTTAGGGTTTGGTTTAAGTTAAGGTTTAGTGTTAGGGCTGTTGCTCAGTTTTGTTTTAAGTCCTAGGTTTAGGGTTTGGGCTAGTTATAAGATTATCATTAGGGTTAGGGCTAGTATTAGTGTTAGGCTTAGGCTTTGGGCTAGGATTAGATTTAGATTTAGCATTAGATCTAGGATTAGGGAAAGGTCTAACTATAGGGCAAGGGTCAGGGCTAGGGTTATGGTTACAGTAACAGATAGGGTGAGAACTAGGGCTAGGACTAGGGTGAGAGTTAGAGTTAATCTTAGCCCTAGGGTTCTGGTTATTTTTAAAGATAGGGCTAAGTTAGGGCTAGGATTAGGGCTAGGGTTAGTGTTCAGCTTATGCCTAGTGTTCAGGCTAGGGTTATAGTTAATTTTAGGGTACAATATGTTGTTATAGCTAGGTTTAGATGTAGGGTGAGGGTTAGAACTTGGGTTAGGACTAGGGTTAGGTTTAGGTTTATGATTAAGGCTAAGTTTAGGGCTAGGATGTGTCCTAGGGTTAGTTGTAGAGTTAGGTCTAGAATTAGGGCTAGGGGTTATATCAGGTCTAGTGTTACAGTTTGGGGTAGATTTAGGGTTAGGTTTGCGTCTAGGTCTAGGGTAAGTTTTATTCTTAGGGTGAGGGTCAGATTTAGAGCTAGGTGTATTTTTAGGGTCAGGATCAGGTTAGGGTTTGTTTTAGGTTAAGGTTTAGGGATAGGGCTAAAATGAGCATTAGGGTTAGGTTTAGGGTTAGGGCAATTGATTGTGTTAGGTTTAGGTTTCAGGGAAGTTTTAGGGCAATGGAGAGCTTTAGAGTTAGCAAACAGGTTGGGGTTATGCCTAGGGTTAGCATTAGGATTAGGGTTATCATAAGGATAATATATAGGGTTAGAGCTATGATTAGGGCTAGGGTTAGGTTATGATTAGGGCTAGAGTTAGGTTAGATTTTGAGTTAGGGCTAGTAACCCTAGCTTAGGGTAGGGTTAGGGTTTGATTTAGGGTAAAGGTTAAGTTTTGTGCTAGGATTAGGTCTAGAACAGGGTTAGGCTTAGTGTTATTGTCAGTGTTAGGTTTAGGGTTAGGGCTAGGGTTTTCATTAGGGTTAGCATTAGGTTTAGGGTAATAGATTTGGTTAGATGTAAGGTTAGCTTTATGGTTAAGGTTAGGTTTAGATTTAAGTTTAGTTTTAGGGCTAGGTTTACTGTTGGTTTTAAGGTAAAATTTAGGTTTTGAGTTAGGGCTAAGCCTATGGCAAGTTGTAGGTTTAGGGTTAGGTCTACGGATCTGTTTATGGTTTCGGTTAGGGTTATGGTTAGGGTGATGGATAGGGTTATTATTAGGGTTATGGTAAGAGTTCGGCTAATGCCTAGGATTAGAGCTAGTGTTAGGTTTAGGGTTAAGGTTAGGATTATGGCTATGGTTAGGGTTATGTTTAGGAATAGTCCTAGGGTCATGTTTGGGCTAAGGGTTAGTCTTTGAGTTAGGGTTAGGACTAAGGTGAGGGTTAGGATTAGGGTTAGGACTAGAGTTAGTTTAGGGTGAGTGTTATGCTTAGGGTAGGTTTAGGCCTCGATTAGGGTTAGGGTTATTTAAGTTTTGTGTTAGATTTAGGCCTAGGGTTAGTGCTATGTGTAATGTAAGATCTAGAGTTCTGATTAGAGCTAGTTTTAGGGTTAGGCTTAACTCTAGGTCTAGTGTTAGGTTTAAGTTTTGGGTTAGAGTCAGGTTTATAGCTAGGTTTAATGTTAGTGTCAGGGCCAGTGTTCAGGTTACAGTTAGGGTTAGGGTGAAAGCCAGAATAGGACTAGGGTTAGGTCTATTGGTAGGGTTCGTGTTTGGTTTAGAATAAGGGTTATTGTTAGGGCTAGGACTATGTTTTTGTTTAGGTCAAGGGCTAGAGTATTAGCTAGATTTAGGATTAGGTTTAGGTATGGGGCTAGTGTTAGGGTTAGGTTTACGTATAAGTTTACTGGTAGGGTTATTTTCAGGTTTCGGTTTCAGTTTAGGGTCAAATTTAGACCTATAATTAGTGTTAGGGTCAGAATAAGAGTGAAGGTTAGGGTAAGGTTTTAGGTTAGGGTTAGATCTAGAATTTGGCTAGTGTTAGGACTAGTAATAGGGTTATTGTTTGGGTTTGGCTAAGGATTAGGATTAGGACTAGAGTTAGCATTATGAATAGAGTTTGTTTTGGGGTAATGGATAGGATTAGAGCTAGGCTTAGGGCTAGGATTAGAGTTAGGTTTAGGGCTAGTTTTAGGGTTAGGGTTAGGGTTAAATCTAGTGTTAGGGCTCGGTTTTGGGCTATTTTTGTGTTAGAGTTAGGGCTAGGGTTTGGCTAAGGCCAATGTAAGAACCAGGGTTACGATTAGGATTAGTTTTAAGGTTAGGGTTATGGCTAGGTCTAGTGTTAGCATTAGTTTTAGTGTTAAGGTGATATTTAGACCTAGGGTTTGTGTTTGGATATGAGTCAGAGTGAGGATTAGTTTTAGCCCTAGACTCGAATTAGAGCTTTGGTTATGGCTAGTTATGGGGTTAGGGTTTGGTTTTGGTTAAGATTTAGGTTTAGAACAATGGCTAGGGTTAGGGGTAGGGTTAATGTTAGGGTTCAAATAGGGCTAGGATTAGCGCTATGATTAGGGTGAGGGTTAGGCGTATGGTTAGAGCTAAGGTTAGGGTTAGTTTTAGGGGAAGGATTGGGGTTATATAGATAGGTTAAGTGCTAGGGCAAGGGTTATATTTAGGGATAGGGCTTGGTGAGGGTTTCATTTAGGATTAAGTCTAGGTTTAGGGCTAGGATGAGGGCTAGGTTTTGTGTTAGGGTTAGGGCTAGGATAAGGGCTAAGGCTACTGTCAGGTCTAGGGTTATGGTTAGGGATAGAGTTAGGGATAGCTTTATGGCTAGGTCTAGTGTAAGGGTTAGGTTTAGCATAGGGGTCAGATATAGGGCTAGGTTATTATTATTATGGTCAGAGTATGGGTTAAGGATTGGTTTGGGTTAAGGTTTAAGGTTAGGGCTCAAATTAGCATTAGGGTTAGGGTTAGGGCTAGAGTAATGGATAAAGTTAGGTTTACAGTTTAGGTTAGGTTTAGAGTGATATATAGGGTAGTGTTAGGTATAGGGTTCAGGTTTAGCCTAGGGTTAGTATTTGGTTGAGGCTTATATGTAGAGTAACGAATATGTTTAGTGCTAGTGTTAGGGCTTAGGTTAAGATTAGGATTAGGGCTAGGGTTTGGGTTACAACTTGGGCTAGTGTTAGGGTTAGTTTTAGTGTGTTAGGGTTTGAATGGGGTTAGGGCTAGGGCGAGGGTTATGTTTAGAAACAGGGCTACAGTTAGGATTAGGGTTAGGGTTAGGGCTAGGTTTAGCATTAGGTTTAAGTTTATGTTTAAGGTAATGGATAAAGTTAGAGCTAGGATTTAGGCTATGGTTTCAGTTAGGATGAGGGATAGGGTTAGAGTTAGGGTTAGAGTTAGGGTTATGTTTAGAGTAAGGGTTAGAGTTTGAGCTAGGGTTTGATCTAGGGCAAGCATTAGGTTTAGGGTTTGTGCTACAGTTAGGGTTAAGTTTATGCTTAGGTCTAGGTTTAGGGCTTGTGTTTGGGCTAGGTTTTGTGTGAGGTTTATGGATACTGTTAGGGCTATGGGTAATGTAAGAGCTAGGGTTATGGTTATGGCTAGTTTTTTATGTTATGGTTATACATATTTCTAGTGTTAGGTTTAAATTTTCAGTTAGGATAAGGTTTAGAGCTAGGGTTTATGTTAGCATAAGCATCATTGTTCGGGATAGCATTGGGTTTTGGTTAGGGTCAGAATTAGAACTAGGTTTAAGTCGAGAGCTAGGGTTAGTCTTTGCTTTAGGTTAATGGTTATTTTAGGGCTAGGGCTAGGTTTTTGTTTAGGACTAGGGCTAGAGTTATGGCTATATTGAGGATTAAGTTTAGGTCTAGTGCTAGTGTTATGGTTAGTTTTAGGTATAGGTTTACTGGTAGGACTAGTGTTAGGGTTTGTTTTAGTGTTAATTTCAGGCTTTGACCTATTGTTAGTGTTAGGGTCAGAATAAGGAAAGGGTTAGGTTTGGGCTTCGTGTTCGGGTTAGACTCAGAATTAGGTCTAGGGTTAGGACTAGTAATTGAGTTAGAGTTTGGGGTAAGCTAAGGTTTAGGGTTAGAACTAGGGTAGCATTAGGGTGAGAGTTTGGCTTCGGGTAAGGAATATGTTTAGAGCTAGGGTTTGGGTTAGTGTTAGGGTTAGGTAGGGTTAGTGTTCGAGATAGAGTTGAGGATCAGATTAGCGCTAGTTTTTGTGTTAGGGTTAGTGCTCTGGCTAATGTAAGAACTAGCTTTACAGTTAGAGAGAGTTTTGGGGTTAGGATTAGGGTTAGGTCTACTGTTAGGGTTAGGTTTAGGGTTAGGGTGATTTTTAGAGGTAGGGTTAGTTTTAGGGTCAGAGTCAGGGTCAGTATTAGCTGTAGGGATAGGGTTAGGACTAAGTGTAGAATAAGGATTTGATTTAGGTTAAGGGTTAGGATTAGGGCTATAGTTCAGTTTTGTTTGTGGGCTATGGCTAGGTTTAGGGCTAGTTTTCTAATTAGAATTAGGTTTAGGGCTAGTGTTAGGGTGAGGTTTAGGTTTATAGTTAGGGTAGATTTAGAGTTAGGGTTAGTTCTAGGTTTAGGACTATGGCTAGGTTTAGGGCTAAGGTTAGGGCTAGTGTTAGGGTTAGGTAATAGATAAGGTTGGTACTAGAAATAGGTCTTGGGCTACAGTTAGGTTTAGTCTTAGGGCTAAGGTTAGAGTTAGGGTTATAGTTAGGGATAGCGGAAAGTATGTGGTTATACCTAGATTCAGAACTAGGGCGAGGGTTGAAATTAGGGCTTAGGCAAGTGTTAAGGTTCGGGTTAGGGTTAAGGCTAGGTTTAGGGCTATGATGAGGGCTCTGCTTTGTGTTAGGTTTAAGGCAAGAATTAGGTAGAGTGCTAATATCAGGTCTAAGGATACGGTTAGGGATAATGTTAGTGTTCGTTTTATGGCTAGGTCTAGTTTAAGGGTTATGTTTAGGGTAAGGATCAGGTTTAGAGATAGGTGTGTTATTAGAGTAAGTGTCTTGTTCAGAGTTTGAGTTAAATTTTGGTGTAGTTTTAGGGTTCGAATTAGCAATAGGGTTAGGGTTAGGGTTCGACAAATTGATAAGGTTAGGTTTAGTGTTCAGGTTAGGTTTAGGTAAGAATAAGGTTAGTGTTAGCTATAGGTTTAGGGTTAAGCCTAAATGGATAGGGTTAGATTTATGTTTAGGACTAGGGTTAGTGTTAGGTTTAGCGTAACTCTTAGGATTTGAGCTAGGATTAGGACTACGGGAAGGGTTAGGTTTACGGTTGGGTCTAGGGTTACGTTTACAGTCAGTGTTAGTGTAGGTTTAGAGTTAGGACAAGGATTAAGTTTACAGTTAGGGTTAGAATAGTTTTAGGGTTAGGGCTAGTGTTATCATGAAATTTATAGTTAGGGTTAGGGTAATGGGTGAGGTTTGAACTATATTTAGAGCTATGTTTGGGTTAGGCTTATGTTTAGGGTAATGGATAGGTTAGGGCTAGGTTTATGTTAGGATTAGGGCTAGGGTTAGGGTTAGGGTTAGGTCTAGGGTTATTACTAGGGTTAGGTTTAGGATAAGTTTTAGGGTTTGAGCTATGGTTAGGGCTAGCATGACATTTGGGTTTAGTGTCAGGTCTAGGATTAGGATTAGGGTTAAGTTTAGGGCTAGGGTTAGCATTAGGATTAGGGTTATGTTTAGGGTAATGGATAGGATTAGAGCTAGAGTTAGGGCTAGGATTATGGTTAGGATTAAGTCTAGGTTTAGGCTTAGGGTTAGGGCCAGTTTTAGGGTTAGGATTAGGTTTAGGGTAATGATTAGGGTTAGGGTTAGGGTTAAAACGAGGTGTAGAGCTCAGTTTAGGGCTAGGTTTTGGGTTAGGTTAGGGCTAGGATTAGGGCTGAGGCTAATGTAAGAACTAGAGTTATGATTATGGCTGCTTGTAGGGTTACTGTTAGGGCTAGATCTAGTTTTAGGGTTAGGTATACTTTTTAGGTGATGTTTGAGCTAGGGTTAGAGTAAGGTCAGAGTCAGGCTCAAGGTTAGTTTTAGGGTTAGGTTAGGACTGGAATTAGGGCTGATGTTAGAGCTAGGTATAGGGTTAGGTTTTGGTTTAGGTTAAGGGTTAGTGTTAGGGTTATGGCTCAGTTTTGTTTTAGGGCTTGAACTAGATTAGGGCTAGTTTTAGGATTAGTGTTAGTGTTAGGGCTAGTGTTAGTATGATGTTTAGGCTTAGGGTTAGATTGGACTTAAAGTTATGGTTATTTCTTGGGTTAGGACTACGGGTAGTGTTGGGGCTAAGGTTAGGGCACGTGTTATGGTTATGTTAAGGAATAGGGTTAGATCTAGGAATAGGGCAAGGTTGAGAGTTAGAATTAGTCTCAGTGCTAGAGGTAGGGCTAAGGCTAAATTAGAGCTAAGATCAGGTTAGTGCAAGGTTTAAGTCTAGAGTTAGAGTTAGGGTTAGATTTGGGTGAAGGGATGGAGTTATAGCAAGGTTCAGAACTAGGGCGAGGGATAGAATTAGGGATAGGGCTAGAGTTAGGGTTTGGGTTAGGATCAAGGCTAGTTATAGGGCTAGGATGAGGCCTAGCATTTGTGTTAGGGTTACGGCAAGAATTAGGGCTAGGGCTAATATCAGGTCTAGGGTTATGGTTAGGAATAGTTTGGGGTAAGATTTATGGCTAGGTTTAGTGTCAGAGTTAGGTTTAGGGTGAGGTTCAAGTTGAGAGCTAGGGGTATTATAATAGTAAGAGTCAGGTTTTGGGTTTGGGTTAGGTTGAGGTTTAGGGTTATGGCTCAAATTAGCATTAGGTTTGAGTTAGAGTTAGGATAATGGATAAGGCTAGGTTTAGGCTTCAGGTTAGGTTTAGGGCTCAGATTAGGTTTAAGGTAATGAATAGGGTTAAATTTAGGCCTAAGGTTAGCATTAGGTTTATGGTTATCATTTGGGTAATGGATAGGGTTAGAGCTAGGGTTAGGGCTAGTGTTATGTTTAGGATTAGGGCTAGATTTAGGGTTAAGGTTAGGTTTAAGGCCAGGGTTAGGTTCAGGGTGTGGGTTAGGTTTTTAGCTAGGGTTAGTGCTAAGGATAGGGTTAGGCTTAGGATTAGGTCTAGGATTAGGATTAGGGTTACCATTAGGGTTAAGGGTTTGAACAGGTTTAGATGTCGTGTTAGGGGGGTTAGGGTTAGGTTTAGATTTGGGACTAGGGTTAGTGTTATGTTTAGCATAATTGTTAGGTTTTGAGCTAGGGTTAGGACTATTGGAAGGTTTAGGTTTATGGTTAGGTCTAGGGTTAGGTTTACAAATAGGGTTAGAGTAGGTTTAGTGTTAGGACTAAGGTTATCGTGAAGTTTATGGTTATTGTTGGATGAATTGATGGGGTTAGAGCTAAGGTCGTATCTAGTTTTAAGTTTAGGATTAGGGCTAGGTCTAGGGCTATTATTAGGGTTAGGGTTAGGCTTATCATTTTCTTATGGTTAGGTTAAGGTTAAGGGTCAGGGATTGAGTAAATGTTAGGGCTAGGTTGAGGCTTCAGGTTAGAATCAGGGCTAGGGATAGAGTAAGGGTTAGGGTTACGGTTAGGGCTAGGTTTAGCATTAGGTTTAGTGTTATGATTAGGGTAATGGCTAGAGTTAGAGCTATAGTTTGGGGTATGGTTACAGTTAGGATTAGGGCTAGGATTGGGGTTAGGGTAACAGCTAGGGTTTGAGCTAGTGTTAGTGCTAGGGCTAGATCGAGGATTAGGTTCAGCCATAGGTCTAGTGACAGGATTATGGTAGGTGTAGGGTTAGAGTTAAGTTTAGGGCTAGGGTTAACATTAGTGTTAGGATAAGGGTTAGGGTAATGGATATGGTGAGATGTAGGTTTATGTTTAGGTTTAGGGATAGATTTAATTTTAAGATTAATGTTAAAGCTACAGTTATGTTTAGGTTTATAGTATGGTTAAGGTTTTGAGCTAGGTGTAGGGCTATGGCGAGTGTTACTTTTAAGGTTAGGTCTATTGTTAGTTTTCTGGTTAGGGTTAGGGTTACTTTTAGGGTTAAGTCTAGGGTTATCAATACATTTAGGTGTAGTGTTAGGTAAGGTGTGGGTTTAGAGCTAGGTTTAGGGCTAGGGTTAAGTTTAGGTTTAGGGCTAGGGTTAGGGTTTAGAGTAAGGTATAGGTCTAAGTTTATATTTATGGTAAGGGTTAGGCTTTGAGTAAGGTTTAAGACTAAGGCTAGGGTTAGGTTTAGGGTTAGGGTTAGGGTTGAGGTTTCACTTAGGGCTAGATTTAGGCCTAGAATTCACTCTAGGTTTTGTGTTAGTTTAAGGCATAGAGTTAGACCTATGGGTAATGTAAGAACTAGGATTATGATTAGGGCTAGTTGTAGGGTAAGGGTTATGTCTATGACTAGTGTTAGGTTTAGGTTTTTGGTTAGGTTAGGGTAAGTTTTAGAGATAGGTTTAGTGTTAAAGGCAGGGTCAGTGTTCAGTTTAGAGTTAGAATTAAGGTTAAAGCTGGAATTGGGACTAGGTTTATGTCTAGGGGAGGGTTAGTCATTGTGTTAAGTTAAGGTTTATTGTTAGGGCTAAGGCTAGGTTTTTGTTTAGGTCTAGAGCTAGAATTAAGGCTAGATTTAGGATTAGGTTTAGGCCTAGAGCTAGTGATAGGCTCTGATTTATGTATAAGTTTACTGGTAAGGCTAGTGTTATTTTTTGGTCTAGCGTTAGAGTCAGGTGTAGACCTAGGTTAGTGTTATGGTCAGAATAAGGGTCAGGGTTATGGTTAAGGTTTGGGATAATGTTTGAACTAGAATGAGGGCTAGGGTTAGGACTATTAATATGGTGAGAGTTTTCATTATCCTGAGGATTAGGGATAAGTCTAGGGTTACCATTAATGTTAGGGTTTTTCTTAGGTTTACCGATAGGGTTAAACCTAGTGTTAGGGGTAGGGGTAGGGTCAAGTTTAGGGTTAAAGCTAGGTTTAGGGCTTCAATTAGGGCTAGATTTGTGTTAGTGTTGGGGCTAGGGTTAGGGCAATAGCTAAAGTAAGAACCAGGGTTACAATTAGGGTTAGCTTTAGAGTCAGGGTTAGGGGTAGTTCTAGTGTTAGTGTTAGATTTACAGTTAGGGTGATATTTAGAGCTAGAGTTATTTTTAGCATAAGATTCAGGGTCAAGGTTAGCTTTAGGGTTTGAGTTAGGACTCAAATTAGGGCTAGGTTTACTGTTAGGGTTTGGTTTAAGGTTAGCATCATGTTTAGAGCTAGGGTGAGTGTTAGGATATGAATCAGGGTCAGTGTTAGTTTTAAGGTTATAGTTAGCACTCAATTAGGGCTAGGATTAGTTCTTATAGTAGTTTCTGGTTTGGTTTAAGTTAAGGTTTAGCGTTAGGTCTATTGTTCGGTTTTGTTTTAGTCTAGGATTAGGGTTAGGGCTAGTTTTACAATTAGTATTAGGGTTAGGACTAGTGTTAGTTTTAGGCTTAGACTTAGGGTTAGGATTATATTTATAGTTGGGTTTAGATCTAGGATTAGGCTAGAATTAATGATAGGGCAAGGGTTAGGGCCAGGGTTAGAGTTATGTTAAGGGATAGGGTTAGAACTAAGGATAGGGCTAGTGTGAGAGACAGAGTTAGTGATAGGGCTAAAATTAGAGTTAGGGTTTTGCATAGGGGTAATTAAGGCTAGGATTAGGGCTAGGGTTAGTGTTCAGCTTATACCTAGTGATAAGGATAATGCTAGCTTTAAGTTTAGATAAAGAATGGCATTATAGCTAGATTTAGACATAGGGTGAGGGTTAGCATTACAGTAAGGGTTCGGGTTGGGGTTAGGGTTATGATTTAGGCAAGGTTTAGGGCTAGGATGAGGACTAACGTTTATTTTATATTCAGGGCTAGGATTTGTGCTAGGGCTAATATCAGGTCTAGGGTTATAGTTAAAGATAGTTTTAGGGTTAGGCTTATGGCTACGTCTAGTGTAAGGGTTAGGTTTAGGGTAAGGGTCAGGTTTAGAACTCGGAGAATTATTAGGATAAGGATTTGGCTTAGGTAAGGATTTAGGTTTATGGCTCAAATTAGCATTAAGGTTAGGTTTAGGGTATAGTTAGGTTTGGTTTACGGTTCAAGTTTGGTTTAGGATAATTGATAAGGTTAGCATTAGTGATAGGGTTAGTTTAGGCTTAGGGTTAGCATTATGGTAAGGGTTATGGTTAGGGTAATTGATAGGGTTAGAGATTAGATTAGAACTAGAGTTAAGGTTAGGAATATGCCTTGACTTAGGGTTAGAGTTAGTGTTAAAATTAGGGTTAGGGATAGGTTTAAAGTTATGTTTAGCATAAAGGTTAAGTTTTAAGCTAGGATTTGTTCTAGGTTTAGGGTTAGGTCTAGGGATAGGATTACAGTAGGTTTAAGATTAGGGTTAGAGTTAGGGCTAGGGTTATCATTAACATTAGGGTTAGGGTTAAGGTAAAGGATGGGGTTAGTTTAGGTTTAGATTTGGTTTAGAGTTAGAATTAGTGATAGTTTTAGGATTAGAGCTATGGTTATGTTTAGGTTTATGGTTAGGTTTATGGTTTGATCTAGAGTTAGGGCTATGCTGAATGTTAATTTTAGGGTTATGTCTCTGGTTAGTTTTCCAGTTAGGGTTAGGGTTAACATAAGTGTTCTGGCCAGGATTGTCAATAAGTTTAGGTTTAGGGTTAGGGTAATGGGTAGGTTTAGAGCTAGGTTTTGGGGTAGGTTAAGTTTAGGATTTGGGCTAGGGTTAGAGTGAGAGTTAGGGATAGGTCTAGGTTTATGTTTAGGGTTAGGGTTAGGCTTTGACTATCTTAGGACTAAGGCGAGGGCTAGGGATAAGTATAGGGCTAGTATTAGGGTTAAGGTTATGCTTAAGGCTAGGTTTGGGCCTAAAATTAGCTCTATTTTTAGTGTTAGGTTTAGGTCTAGGGTTAGGGCTATGGGTAATGTAAGATCTAGGGTTATGATTAAGGCTAGTTTAAGGGTTAGGGTTATGGCTGGGTCTAGAATTAGGTTTAGGTTTTGGTTAGTTTCAGATTTAGAGGTAGGTTTAGTGTTAAGGGCAGGGTCAGTGTTTGGGTTAGAGTTAAAGTTAGGGTTACAGCCAGAATAAGGACTAGGTTTAAGTCTAGGGTTTGAGTTAGTGTTTGGGTGAGATAAAGGTTTTTATTAGGGCTAGGGCTAGGAATTAGTTTAGGTCTAGAGCTAGAGTTCAGGCTAGATTTAGGATTAGGTTTAGGTCTATAGCTAGTGGTAGAGTTAGGTTTAGGCATAAGGTTACAAGTAGGGCTAGAGTTAGGGTTTGGTTTAGGGTTAGGGTCAGGTTTAGCCCTAGGGTATATGTTATGGTCAGAATAAGGGTCAGGATTAGGGTTTGGGATAGCATTAGAGCTAGAATGAGATCTAGGGTTAGGACTATTAATAGGGTTAAGATTTTGTTAGCCTAAGGATTAGGGATAGGTCTAGGGTTATCATTAGGTTTAAGGTTTTGCTCAGGGTAAGGCATAGGGTTAGGGCTAGGGTTAGGTTTATGGTTAGGGTTAAAGCTAGGTTTAGGGCTCAGATTAGGACTAGTTTTTGTGTGAGGTTTAAGGCTAGGGTTAGGACAATGGCTAATATAAGAACTAGGGTTACAATTAGGGTTAGAGGTAGGGATAGGTCAAGTGTTATTCTTAGGTCTAAGATTCGGGTGATATTTATAACTAGGGTTAGCGTTATTACATCAGTCAGGTCTGGGTTAGTTTTAGGGTTAGGGTTAGAACTCGAATTAGGGCTAGGGTTACTGTTAGGGTTCAGTTTAAGTTTAGGATGGTGTTTAGAGCTAGGATGAGTGTTAGAATATAATTCAGGTTTAGGGTTATATTTAAGGTTATGTTTAGGACTCGAATTAGTTCTAAGTTTAGATCTAGGTGTAGTGCTAGGGTTTGTTTTAAGTTAAGGCTAGAGTTAGGCCTGTTGCTCGATTTTGTTTTAGTGCTATGGTTAGGGTTAGAGCTAGTTTTATGATTATCTTTAGGGTTAAGGCTAGGGTTATGGTTAGGTTTACGATTAAGGCTAGATTCAACGTTTTTTATTTGGTATAGGTCAAGAATTAGGGCTAGGACTATTGTCAGGTCAAGGTTAATATTAATTGATATTTTTAGGGTTAGGTTTATGGCTAAGTAAAATTAAAATGTTAAATTTAGGGAAAGGGTCAGAATAAAAGCTGGGGTATTATTAGGGTCAGAGTCAGTCTTCAGGTTTGGGTTAGGTTAATGTTTAGAGTTAAGGCTCAATTTAGCATTAAGGTTAGAATTAGGGTTAAGGTAATGGATAGTGTTAGGTTTAGGGTTCATGTTAAGTTTAAGATAGTGATAGTTTTAGGGTTAGGCTTAGGGTTAGCATTAGGGTTATGGTTATCATTATTGTAATTTATAGGGTTAGACCTAGGATTAGGGCTAGGCTTATGGTTAAAATTAGGGCTAGAATTAGGTTTAGGGTCCGGATTAGGGAGAGGGTTACAGTTAGGATTAGGTTTAGGGTACGGTTTAGTTTTTGAGCTAGGATTTTTGCTATGGCTAAGGTTTATTTAGAGTTTGGGCTAGGTTTATGGTCATGGTTAGTGTTAAAGTTAGGGCGAGGATTATCATTAGGATTAGGGTAATAGGTTTAGATATCAGTTTAAAGATAAGGTTAGGTTTAGGTTACTCTTAGGTTTAGGTTTAGAATTAGGGTTAGCATTTGAGCTAACTTAGATTTAGGGTTAGGGTTAGGTTCACTGTTAGTTCTAGGATTAGGTTTTGTTTTAGGGTTAGGGTACGTTTCCCTTTAGGTCTAGTGTTATCATAGGGTTAAGTTTAGGGTTAGGATAAGGGGAGGGTTCAAGCTAGGGTTTGGGCTAGGGTTAAGGTTAGAATTAAGGCTGGGGTTAGGGCTATGTTTAGGCCTTGGGTTAGTTTTAGGGTTGGGTTAAGTGTAATGGTTAGGGATTGAGCTAGGTTTAGGGCTAAGTTGAGGGTTAGGGTTACAGTCAGGGCTAGGGTAGGGTTAGGGTTAGGTTTAGGGCTAGGGTTAGCATTAGTTTTATGCTTATGGTTAGTGTAATGGATAGAGTTAGAGCTAGGCTTTGGGCTATGGTTACAGTTAGGATTAGGGCTAGAATTATTGAGGTTTAGGGTTTGACTAGGTTTATGTTTAGGGTAAGGTTTAGGGTTTGAGCTAGAGTTATGGCTAGAACAATGGTTAGGGTTACATTTAGGGTTATGCTTAGGGTTAGGTTTAGGGCTGTAATTGTGGTTAGGTTATGTGTGAGATTTAGGGCTTGTGTTAGGTATATGGGTAAGGTTAGAGCTAGAGATATGGTTGTGGCTAGATTTAGAATTCGTCTAGTGTTAGGGTTAGTTTTGGGGTTAGGCTAAGCTTTATAGCTAGGGTTTTTGTTAGGGTAAGTGTCAGGGTTCAGGTTAGGATTAGGTTTAGTGTTAGCTCCAGAATGAGGACTAGGGTTAGGTCTAGGGTTAGAGTGAGTGTTTGTTTTGGTTAAGGGATATTGTTAGGGCTAAGGCTAGGGTTATGGCTATATTTAGGATTAGGTTTAGGTCTATTGCTAGTGTAAGTGTTAGGTTTAGGGTTAGGGTTACTGGTAGGGCTAGTGTTAGGTTTTGGATAAAATTTAGGTTCAGGTTTAAACCTACGTTTAGAGTTAGGGTCAGAATAAGGGTCAGGGTTAGGGTTAAGGTTTGGGTTAAGTTTAGAGCTAGAATGAAGGCTAAGGTTAGTACTAGGAATGGAGTTAAGGTTTAGGGTAGGCATAGAATTAGGGTTAGGACTAGGGTATCAATAGGGTAAGGGTTTGATTAAGTGTAGGGTTAGAGCTAGGATAAGGACTAGGGATAAGGCTAGGGTTAGGGCCAGGGTTAGGGATAGGGTTAAATTTAGGTTTAAGCTTGAATTAGGGCTAGGTTTTCTATTAGGTTTAGTGCTATGGCTAATTTAAGTACTGGCATTACGATTAGAGCTAGTTTTAGAGTTAGGTTTAGGGCGAGGTCTAGTTTAGGATTAGGTTTTGGGATAGGGTGATGTGTAGAGCTAGGGTTAGTGTTAAGGTCGGAGTCAGTGTTAGTATTAGTTCTAGAGTTAGGGTTAGGACTCAAATTAGGTCTAGGGTTAGGACTAGGTGTAGGGTTAGGTTTCAGTTTAGGTTAATGTTTAGAGTCAGTGCTATGGCTCGGTTTTGCTTGAGGGCTAGGGCTAGGGTTAGGGCTAATTTTCAAATTAGCATTAGGGTTAGAGCTAGTGTTAGGATGTGGTTTAGGCTTAGGTTTAGGGTTATATTTAGAGTTAGGGTTAGATCTAGGTTTAGGGCTACAGTGAAGGCTAGGGCTAGGGTTAGGTCTAGGGTTTGAATTATCCTAAGGGATATGGTAAGAACTAGGAATAGTGCTAGGGTGAGAGTTAGAGTTAGTCTTAGTGTTAGGTTTAGATATAGGGTTAGAATTATGGCTTAATTAGGGCTAGGATTATAGCTAGGGTTAGTATTAAGGCTGAGCCTAGGTTTGTGGCTAGGGTTATGGTTATGTTTATGGTTATGTATGATGTTATAGGTAGCTTTAGAACTAGGGTGAGGGTTAAAATAAGGTTTAGGTCTATGGTTAGTTAGTGTTAGGTTTAGGATTAAGGCTAAGATTAGGGCTAGGTTTCGGGCTAGAGTTTGTTCTAGTTTAGGGCTTCATTAGGGCAAGGGTTAATGTCAGGTCTAGGTATATGGTTAGAGATAGTTTTAGGGTTAAGCTTATTAGTGTTAGGATTAGGTTTATGGATATGGTTAGGTTTAAGTTTCAGATTAGGTTTATGGTATGTATAGGTTTAGGGTTAGGAATAGGTTTAGTGTTATCCTAGGGTTAGCATTAGGTTTAGGATTAGGATTAGGGTAATGGATAGGGTTACAGCTGGGGTTAGGGCTAGGTTTTAGTTAGGATTAAGGCTAGGGTTAGGGTTAGGTTTTGGGTAATGGCAAGGGTTAGTGTTAGGGTTAGGTTTAGGGTAAGTGTTAGGGCTAGAATTAGTTTTTTTGGTTAGGGTTAAAGTTAGTGTTAGGGCTCTGTTTAGGGATAGGTTTTGGGTTAGGTTAGGGCTAGATATAGGGCTTCGGTAATGTAAGAATTAAAGTTACGATTAGAACTCATTTTAGGGTTAGGGTTAGGGCTAGGTATAGGGTTAGCTTTAGGTTTAGGTTTTGAGTGATGTTAGGGCTAGGGTTAATGTTAGGGTCAGAGTTAGGGTCAGGATTTGTTTTAGGGTTAGGGATAGGACCAGAATTAGAGCTAGGTTTAGGGCTAGGTGTAACCTTAGGGTTTGGTTTATGTTAAAGGTTAGGGTTAGGTCTAAGGCTTCATTGTTTTGTAGGGCTAGGGCTAGTTTAAGGCTAGTTTTACGATTAGCATTAGTATTTCAGCTTGTGTTAGTGAGAAGTTTAGCTTAGGGTTATGGTTTGATTTAGAGTTAGGCTTAGATATAGGATTAGGGCTAGAGCTAGGGTTAGGGCTAATATGAAGGCAAGTGATAGGAATATGGTAAGGGATAAGGTTAGCACTAGAAATACGACTAGGGCGAGAGTTAGAGTTAGTCTTAGGGCTAGGGTTAGGTTGGGTCTAGGGGTAAATTAGGACTAAGATTACGTCTAGCATTTGTATTAGGGTTAGGCCTAGTTTTAGATTTAGGTTTAGGTTTGTGGATAGGGTTAGGTTTAGAGGAAGGGATGGGGTTAGAGCTAGTTTTAAAGCTAGGTCGAAGGTTAGAATTTCGGTTAGGGCTAGGGTTATGGTTTGGTTTATTAATAAGGCTAGGTTGAGGGCTAGGATGAGGGCTAGGGTTTGTTTTAGGGTTATGGCAAGAATTAGGGCTAGGGCTAGTGTCAAGTCTAGGCTTACATTAGGGATAGATTGAGGGTTAGATTTATGGCTAGGTCTAGTATAAGGGTTAGGTTTAGGGTAAGGGTCAGGTTTAGAGCTACAGGTATTATTACAGTTAGAATTAGGGTTCAGGTTTCTTTATGTTAGGGTTTAGGTTTAGAGCTTGATTTAGCATTTATTTGGTTAGGGTAATGATAGATTTAGGTTTAGGGTTCATGTTAGGTGTAGGGTAATTTATAGGGTTAGAGTTAGCAAAAGGGTTAGGGTTAGGCCTAGGGTTATGTTTGTGTTGGGATTAAAGCTACATTTGGGGTTTGGATGAGGGCTGGGTTTTGTGTTAGGGTTAGGGCAAGTTTTAGAGATAGTGATAATGTCAGGTTTAGGGTTACAGCTATGGATAGTTATATGGTTAGGTTCATGGCTAAGTCTAATATTAGGTTTAGGGTAAGGGTCAGGTTATGGTAAGGTGTATTTTTTGGTCAGGGCCAGGATTCGGTTTTGTGTTAGGTTATGTATTAAAATTATGGCTCAAATTAGCATTAGGGTTAAAATTAGGGTTAGGTTAATGGATAGGTCTAGGATTAGGATTTATGTTAAGATTAGGGTAATTGGTAGGGTTAGGGTTAGGGATAGGGTTAAGGTTAGGCTTAGGGTTAGCATTTGGGTTAGGTTATAGTTAGGGTAATGAATAGCATTAGAGCTAGGGTTAGGCCTAGGTTTTGGATTGAATTAGGGCTAGAGTTAGGGTTTGGGTTAGGTCTAGGGCTAGGCTTAGGGTTTGGGTTAGGTTTAGAGTACAGGATATGTTTTGAGGTAGGGTTAGAGCTAGAGTGAGGGTTAGGTTTAGGATTATGTCTAGGGTTAGATTTATTGTTAAGGTTAGGTTTAGTGTTAGGGTTAGGGTTAGATGTCAGGTTAGGATTAGGAATAGTTTTAAGTTTAGGGTTAGTGTTAGGGTTAGGGCTAAGATTATCATTAGAGTTAGGGTAATGGATAGGGTTAGATTTCAGGTTAGGGTTGGGGGTAGTTTTAGGTTTAGGGTTAGTGTTAGGGTTTGGACTAGGGTTAGTGTCAGAGTAAGGGTTAGGGTTTTATCGAGGTTTAAGTCTACAATAAGGGTTAGGTTTAGGGTTATGTCTAGTATTAAGTTTACAATTAGGATTAGAGCTAGGTTTATCATTAGGGTTAAGGTTTGGTTTAGGGTAATGGATAATTCTAAATATAGTATTAGGACTAGTGTTAACATTATGATTAGGGCTAGGATTAGGTTTAGGTTTAGGCATAGGGCTAGGGTTATGTTTAGGGTTCGGTTTTGGGTTTTATCTAGGGTTAGGTCTATGGCGAGGGTTAAGGTCAGCATGAGGGTTAGGCTTAGAATAAGGGATAAGCTTTGGTTAGGGTTAGGGTTACGCTTTGGGCTAGATTTAGGCCTAGGATTAGGGCTAGATTTTGTTTTAGATTTAGAGCTAATTTTAGTCCTATGGTAATGTAGGGGTTATGTTTACAGTTATGGCTAGGTCTAGTGTTAGGTTTAGGTTTCGGTTAGTGTCAGTTTTATATCTAGTGTTAGTGTTAGTGTCAGGGTCTGTTTTTGGATTAGGGTTAGGTTTAGGGCTAGAGCCAGAATTAGGATTGGTTAGGTCTAGAGGTAAGGTTAGTGTTTAGCTTAGGTTAGGGGTTATCATTAGAGCTAGGGCTAGGTTTTTGTTTAGGTCTTAGCTAAAGATATGTCTAGATTTAGGGTTAGGTTAAATCTAGGGCTAGTTTTAGGGTTAGGTTTAGATATAGTGTTATGGGTAGGGCTAGTGTTAGGGTTTGGTTTAGGTTCAGGGTCAGAATAAAGTTCAGGGTTAGGGTTAGGATTTTGGTTATGTTTATAACAAGAAAGAGGACTAGGGTTAGGACTAGTAATAGGGTTAGGATTTGGGTTAGACTAAGGATTATTTTAAGACTAGGGTTAGCATTAGGTTGGGATTTGGCTAGGGTAAAGATAAGGTTAGAGCTAGGGTTTGGGTTAGGGTTAGGGCTAGTGTTAGGTTAGGGTTAGGGTGAAAGCTAGGGTTAGATATCAGATTTGGGCTAGGTTTTGGTTAGCATTAATTTTAAGATTATGGCTAGTGTATGACCTAGGTTTATGACTAGAACTAGTTTTAGAATTAGGGTTAGGACTAAGTCGAGTGTTAGAGTAAGTTTTAGGTTTAGGGTGATGTTTAGAGATTGGGTTAGTGTTAATGTCAGAGACACAATTCAGATGTAGTTTTAGGGTTAAGATTAGAACTCGAATTAGTTCTAGGCTTAGGGCTAGAGGTAAGGTTAGGGTTTGGTTTAGGTAAAAGTGTAGGGTTAGTGTTATGGTTCAGTTTTGTTTTAGGTCTAAGCCTATGGTTAGGGCTTGTTTTAGGATTAGCCTTAGGGTTAGGGCTAGTGTTAGTGTTTGGTTTAGGTGTAGAATTAGGGTTAGATTTAGTGTTAGGTTTACACCAAAGATTAGACAAGGTTTAAGTTTAGGGTTAGTGTTATTCTAGACTATGGCCAGGAATAAGGTTACGGTAAGTGATAGGTTTACAATTAGGGCTAGGGTGGAGTAGTCTTGAAGCTAGGGTTAGGATTAGGTTTAGAATTAGTGGTAGGGTTAGTGTTAGGGTTAGTCCTAGGGTTAAGGTTAGGGCTAGAGTTAGTGATAGGGTTAGGGTTTGGGTTAGGTTTAGGGTAAGCAATGTGGTTATAACTAGTTTTACGTCTAGGGAAAGTGTTAGAATTATGGTTATGGTTATGATTAAGGCTAGGTTTTGGGCTAGGATGAGAGCTAGTGTTCGTGTTAGGGTTAGGGCTAGGATTAGGGCTACAGTTACAGTTACGAATATGCTTTGGGTTATGTTTATGGTTAGGTCTAGTGTAAGGGTTAGATTTAGAGTAAGGATCATGTTTAGAGCTATGTGTATTATTAGGGTCAGTGTACAAATTAATGTTTGGTTTAGGTTAAGGTTTAGGTTTAAGGCTCGAATTAGCATTAGTATTAGAGTTAGGGTTAGGGTAATGAATAGGCTTGGGATTAGGGTTCAGGTTAGTTTTAGGGCAATGGATAGGTTTAGGGATTTCAATAGGCTTAGGGGTAAGACTAGGGTTAGTATTAGGGTTAGGATTATGGTTAGGGTAATGGATAGAATTAGAACTAGGTTTAGGGCTAGGGTTAGGGTAGTGGATATAATTAGAGCTATGCTTAGGGCTATGGTAAAGGTTAGGATTAGGACTAGTGTTAGGTTAGGGTTTGGGATAGGACTTTGTTATGTTAAGGGTAAAGTTTAGGCTTTGAGCTAGGGTTAAATCTAAAGCAAGGCTTAGGGTTAGGGTTAGGGCTAGGGTTAGATTTATGGTTATGCTTAGGGCTATGTTCAGGCCTAGGATTAGGGCTAGATTTTGTGTTAGTTTAGGCCTTTGGTTATGGCCATGGGTAATGTAAGTGCTAGGGTTATGATTAGGGCTAGTTTTAGGGTTAGGGTTATGGCTAGGTGTAGTGTTAGGTATACGTTTTGGGTTAGTGTCAGGTTTAAAGCTAGGTTCAGTGTTAGAATCAGGGTCAGTTTTTGGGATTCGGTTAGGGTTAGGGTTAGAGCCAGAATTAGCACTAGGTTGAGGTCTAGGTGTAGGGTAAGTATTCGGTTTATGTTAAGAGTTATTGTAGGGCTAGTGCTAGGTTTTTGTTTAGGTCTAAGGCTAGAGTTATAGCTATATTTAGGATTAGCTTTGGGTCTAGGTCTGGTGTTAGCCTTAGGTATAGGTATAGGGTTACCAGTAGGGCTAGTGTTAGGATTTGGTTTAGGTTTATGGTCAGGTTTAGACCTAGGGTTACTGTTAGGGTCAGATGAGGGTCAGGGTTAGGTTTAGAGGTAGAATGAGGGCTAGGGTTAAGACTAGTAATATAGTTAGAGTTTAAGTTAGGCTAAGGATTAGGATTAGAACTAGGTTTAGCCTTTGGGTTAGGGTTTGGCTTAGTATAAGTAATAGGGTTAGAGTTAGGGTTAGGGCTAGTGTTAGGGTTAGAGTTGGGGCTAATATTAGGGTTAAACCTAGGGTTAGGGCTCGGATTAGGGGTAGAATTTGTGTTAAGGTTAGGGCTATGGTTAGGACAATGACTAATGTATGAACTAGGGTTTTGATTAAGGCTAGTTTTAGGGTTATGTTAAGGCTAGATGTAGTGTTATTAATGTTATTAATGTTACTAATATCAGGGTGATTTTTAGAGCTAGGATTAGTGTCAGGGTCAGGGTTAGTTTTAGACTTAGTTTTAGGGCTAGTTGTAGTGTTAGTGTTTGATTTAGGTTAAGGGTTAGGATTAGGGCTATAGCTTGGTTTTGGTTTATGGCTAGTGTGATGGATAGGGCCAGTTTTAGGATTCACATTACGGTTATGGGTAGTGTTAGGGTTTGGTTTAGGCTTATTGTTACAATTAAATTTAGAGTTAGTTTTAGATTTAGACTTAGGCTTACATCTAGGATTAGGATTAAGGATAAGGATAGAATTAGGACTAGGGCTAGGGCAAGAGTTAGAGTTAGTCTTATGGCTAGGTTTAGGTTTAGGATAGGATTAAATAAAGGCTAGGATTAGCACTAGGCTTTGGGTTTGGCCTAGGTTTAGGGCAAGTGTTAGAGTTAGGTTCTGTGTTAGGGTTAGAGCTAGGGTTAGGGCAATGGTTAATGTAAGAACTAGGTTTACCATTAGGGTAAGTTTTAGTGTTAGGGTGTGGGTGAGGTTTAGTGTTAGGGTTAGGTTTAAGGTTAGGTTGATATTTATAGCTAGGTTTTATGTTAGGTTAGGAGTCAGGGTCAGGTGGAGTGTTAGGGTTAGAGTTAGGACTCGAATTTGGGCTACGGTTAGGTCTAGTTGTAGTGTTAGGGTTTGGATTAAGTTATGGTTTAGGGTTAGGGCTAACACTCAGTTTTGTTTTAGTCCTAGGGTTAGGATTAGGGCTAGTGTTAGTATTAGGCTTAGGCTTAGTGTTTGGGTTAGGGTTAAATTTGAATATAGGGTTAGATCTAGGGCTAGGGATAGAACTAAGGATAGGGCAAGCATTATGGCTAGGTTTAGGGTTATGGTAAGAGATAGGGTTAGAACTAGGGATAGGGCTAGGGCGAGAGTTAGTCTTAGGGCTAGGGTTAGGGTTAGGGTTAGAGATAGGGCTCAATTAGGGCTAGGATTAGGGTTAGGTTTAGTGTTTAGTTTAAGCCTAGGGTTAGTGTTAGGGTTAGGGTTAGGGTTTAGAGTTAGAGTTTAGAGTTTAGGTTTAGAGCTAAGGCAACGTTTGGAGTAAGGGATGGTTTTTAGCTATGTTTAGTGGTAGGGCGAGGGTTATAATTAGGATTAGGACTATGATTAGGGTTAGAGTTATGATAAAGGCTAGTTTTAGGGCTAGGATGAGGGCTAGGGTACTTATTTTAGGGTTAGAGCTAAGATTAGTGCTAGGGCTAATTTAAGATCCAGAATTATGGTTAAAGAGAGTTTTAGTGTTAGGATTATAGGTACGAATAGTGTAAGGGTTAGGTTTAGGGTTAGTGTCTGGTTTAGAGAGAGGGGTATTATTAGGGTCAAGTTCTGGGTTAGGGTTTGGGATAGGTTAAAGTTTAAAGTTAGGGCTCGAATTAGCATTAGGGTTATGGTTATGGTTATGGTAATGGATAGAGTTAGATATCAGTTCAGGGCTAGGGTCATTGTTATGATTAAGGCTAGGTTTTGGGTTAAGTTAGTGCTAGGGTTAGGTTTACGGATAATATAAATACTAGGGTCATGATTATGGCTAATTTTAGTGTTTTAGGGCTACGTTTAGTAATAGGTTTATGGTTAGGATTAGGGTGATATTTAGACCTCTGGTTAGTGTTATGGTCAGAGTAAGGGTCAGGGTTAGTTTTAGGGTTTGGCTTAAAACTCAAATTAAGGCAGGGGGTAGGGTTAGGGTTTGGTCTAGGTTAAGGGTTAGGGTTAGAGCTTTGGCTCGGTTTAGTTTTAGGGCTAGGGTTAGGGTTAGGGCAAATTTTAGGATTAGTGTTAGGGTTAGGGCTAGTCTTAGAATTAGGCTTAGGCTTCGGTTTAGGATTAAATTAAGAGTTAGGTTTTTATCTAAGGTTAGTGCTAGGGCTAAGGATAGGGCAAGGGTTAGGACTTGGATTTGGTATAACATTAGGTTTGTGGGAAGGGAGAGGATTAGAATGACTGATAGGGCCACTATGAGAGTAAGAGTTATTCTTAGGGCTATGGTTAGGATTAGGGTTAGGGATAGGGCTAAATTCGGCTAGGGTTAGAGTTAGGGCTAGGGTTAGAGCTAGTTTTAGAATTAGCATCAGGGTTTGGGCTAGTTTTAGCCTTAGGCATAGAGTTAGGTTTAGATTTAAAGTTAGTTTTCAATCTAGTGTTAAAGCTAAGGCTAAGGGCAATTGTGACAACAAGGGTTACGGTTAGATTTAGGGTTATGTTTAGGGTAAGGGACGTGGTTTGGGCTAGGTTTAGGGCTAGGGCAAGCGTTAGTATTAGGGTTATAGCTAGAGTTAGGGTTAGGGTTATGATTAAGGCTAAGTTTATGGCTAGGATAAGGTTTAGGGTTTGTGTTAGCGTTAGGGATAATATTAGGGCTAGGGCTAATATCAGTTCTAGGGTTATAGTTAGGGCCAGATTTAGTGTTAGGTTTATGGCTTGCTCCTGTGTAAGGATTAGGTTTAGGGTAAGATTAAAGTTTATATCAAGGGTTATATTTAGGGTGAGGGTCAGGTTTAGGGTTTGGGTTATGTTAGGGTTTCGGTTTAAGATAATGACAGGGTTAGTTTTAGGGTTTAGGTTTGGTTTACTGTAATGGATAGGGTTAGGGTTAGGCCTAGGGTTAGCTTAAGGTTACGGTTACTGATAGGGTGATGGATAGGTTTAGACATAAAATTAGGGCTAGGGTTATTATAGGATTAGGGCTAGTTTTGGGTTAGGCTTAGGTTTAATTTTAGGGTTAAAGCTAGGTTTAGGACTCAAATTAAGGCTAGGTTTTGGGTTAGGTTATGGCTAGGGTTAAGGCTACGTCTAATGTATGAAGTAGGGTTATGATTAGCACTAGTTATAGGGTTAGGGTTAGGGCTAGGTCCAGTGTTAGGTTGAGGTTTACAGTGATGATGGTTTTAGATCCAGGGTTAGTGTTAGGGTCTGAGTCAAGGTCAGGGTTAGTTTTCGGGTTAGTGTTACGACTAGAATTAGGGATATGGTTAGGGCTAGGTGTAGGGTTAGTGTTCGGTTTGGGTTAAGGTTTAGGGTTATGGCTATGACTCAGTTTGTTTTAGGGCTAGAGCTAGGGCTAGAGCTAGTTTTAGGATTAGCTTTAGCATTAGGGCTAATGTTAGGTTTAGGTTTAGGCATAGGGTTCAGGTTAGATTTAGAGTTAGCGTTAGATCTAGGATTATGACCAGGGCTATGAATAGGGCTAGGGTTACACCAAGCGTTAGGGCTAGGATTAGTGTTCTAGTAATGGATAGAGTTAGAACTAGGGTTAGGTTTAGGGTGAGAGTTAGAGTTAGTCTTTGGGCTAGAGTTAGGGTTAGGTTTAGGGATAGGGCTAAATTAGGGCTAAGATTAGGGCTAGAGTTAGTGTTAGGGTTAGGCCTAGGGTGTGGGTTAGGGATAAAATTAAGGCTATGTTCAGGGCTAGATAAGGCTTAGGGTTTGTGTTAGGGTTAGGCCTAGGTTTAAGGCTAGGCTTAATATCAGGTCTAGAGTTAAGGTTAGGAATAGCAGTAGGTTAGGTTTATGGCTAGGTCTAGTGTAAGGGTTAGGTAGGGTAAGTGTCAGGTTTATAGCTAGGGGAATTATTAGGGTCACGGTCAGTTTTAAGGTTTGGTTTAGTTTTGAGGTTAAGTTAGGGCTCAAATTAGCATTAGGGTTAGGGTTACCATAATGACTGGGTTAGGTTTAGGGTTCAGGGTAGATTTAGGGTAATTGATAGGTTTGGGGATAGCGATAGGGTTAGGGTTAAGCCTAGGGTTAGCATTATGGTAAGGGTTATTTTTAGGGTAATGGATACAGTTAGAGTTAAGGTTAGGGCTAGGTTTATGGTTAGGATTAGGTTTGTGTTAGGGTTAAGGTGAGGGTTAGAACTAGGATTAGGTTTAGTGTTATGTTTAGCGTAAGGGTTAGGTTCTGAGGTATGATTAGGGCTTGGCTGAGAGTTAAATTCATTGTTAGGTCTAGGGATAGGATTTTGGTAAATTTTGGGTTAGGGTTGGTGTTAGGGTTAGACCTAGGTTTAGTGTTAGGGTCAGAATAAGGGTCAGTGTTAGGGTTAAAATTTGGGATAGTGTTAGAGCTAAAATGAAGGCTAGGGTTAGGAATATTAATAGGGCTATGGTTTTGGTTAGTCTGAGGACTATGGATAGGTCTAGGGTTACTCTTAGGTTTAGGGTTTCGCTTAGGGTAAGGGATTGATTTAGATCTATGGTTAGCGTTATGATTAGGGTTAGAGTTAGAGTTAAAGCTACATTTAGGGCTCAGTTTAGGGCTAGTTTTGTGTTAGGTTTAGGGCTAGGATTAGGGCAACCGCTAATGTAAGAACTGGGGTTACCATTAGAGTTAGTTTTAGGTTTAGGGTTAGGGGTAGTTTGAGTGATAGGGTTAAGTTTAAGGTTAGGTTGATATTTATACCTACCGTTCTTGTTAGGATAGGAGTCAGGGTCAGGGTTAGTTTTAGGGTTAATGTTAAGTGTTGAATTAGGGCTATTGTTAATGTTAGTGTTCCATTTGAGTTTAGGGCAGTGTTTAGAATTAGGGTGAGTTGGTCAGGATTAGTTTTAAAGTGAGGCTTAGGACTCGAATTAGGGCTAGGTTTAGGTCTAGGTGAAGTGTTAGTGTTTGGATTAAGTTAAGGTTTAGGGTTAGGGATCTTGCTCGGTTTTGGTTTACTGCTAGGATTAGGGTTAGGGCTAGTTTTATGATTATCATTAGGGTTAGGACTAGTGTTAGTGTTAGGCTTAGGATTAAGTTTAATGTTAGATTTAGAGTTAGGGTTAGGGTTAGGGTTGGGAATAACTTGAGGGCAAGTGTTAGGGCTAGTGTTAGGTTTACGGTAGCAGATAGGGATAGATCTAGGGATAGGGATAGGGCTATGGCAAAATTTAGAGTTAGTCTTAGGGCTAGGGTTAGGATAGGGTTATAGATAGAACTAAATTAGGGCTAAGATTAGGGCTAGGTTCTGTGTTTAAGCCTAGGGTTAGGGTTAGGGTTAGGTTTAAATTTAGGGTAAGGGATGACGTTATAGGTAGATTTAGAGGTAGGGTGAGTGTTAGAATTAGGGTTAGGTGTAGGGCTAGAGTTAGGGTTATGATTAAGGATAGTTTTAGGGCTAGGATGAGGGCTAGGTGTGTTTTTAGAATTAGGGGTAGGATTAGGGCTAGGGCTAATTTTAGGTCCAGAATTATGGTTAAAGTTAGTTTTAGGATTAGGTTTATGGCTACATCTAGGCTAAGGGTTAGGTGTTGGATTACAGTCAAGGTTCGAGCTAGGGGTATTATTAGGGTCAAGGTCTGGGTTAGGGTTTGGGATAGGTTAAGGTTTCAAGTTTGTGCTTGAATGAATTTTAGAATTAGGATTAGGGTAATGATAGGGTTAGATTTAGGATTCATGTTAGGTTTAGGGTAATGAAATGGTTAGAATTAGGGATAGGATTAGGTTTTTGCCTAGGGTTATCATTACAGTTAGGGTTATGGTTATATTATTGGATAGAATTAGAGATCAGTTTCAGGCTAAAGTTCTGGTTACAATTAGGTCTAGTGTTAGGGTTTGGTTAGGTTTGAAGTTAGGGTTATGGCTAGGTTTTGGGTTATGTTAGGGCGAGGGTTAGGGTTAGAGCTAATGTAAGTACTAGGTTTTTAATTAGGGCTAGTTTTAGGATTTTAGTGCTAGGTTTAGTGTTAAGGTTAATTTGGGGTTAGAGTGATATTTAGAGCTAGATGTGTAGGGTCAGTGTCAAGTTCAGGGTTGGTTTTAGGGTTTGGCTTCCAACTCAAATTAGAGCTAGGGTTAGGTCTAGTTGTATGGTTACAGTTTGGTTTAGGTTAATGGTTAGGGTTAGGGGTCTGGCTTGGTTTTGTTTTAGGGCTAGGTTTAGGGTTAGGGCTCATTTTAGGATTAGTGTTATGGTTTGGGCTCTTGTTAGGGTTAGGCTTACGCTTCGGTTTAGAGCTAGATTTAGAGTTATGTTTTGCCTATGGTTAGTGCTAAGGATAAGGATAGGGCAAGGGTTAGCACTAGGGTAAGGGCTAGGATTAGGGTTATGGTAAGGGATAAGAATAGAACTAATGGTAGGGCTAGTGTAAGAGTTAGAGTTAGTCTTATAGCTAGGGTTAGGTTTAAGTTTAGTGATAGCGCTAAATTATGGCTAGGGTTATGTTAGGGCTAGGGTTAGGGCTAGTTTTAGGAATAGGCTTAGACATCGAGTTAGGGTTAGATTTAGAGTTAGGTTTTGATCTAGGATTAGTGCTAGGGCTAAGAATAAGGCAAGGGTTATCATTAGGGTTAGGGTTAGAGTTCAGGTTCAGTTTAGGGTAAGGATGTGGTTATAGCTAGATTTAGGGCAAGAGCAAAGGCTAGTATTAGGGTTAGAACTAGGGTTAGGGTTAGGGTTATGATGAAGGCTATTTTTAGGGCTACAATGAGGACTAGGATTTGTTTTAGGGTTAAGGATAGTATTAGGTCTATGGCTAATGTTAGGTCTAGTGTTACAGTTAGGGATATATTTAGTGTTAGATTTATAGCTTGGTCCAGTGTAAGGGTTAAGTTTTTGGTTAGGGTCAGATTTAAATCTAGGGTTATTTTTAGAATCAGGGTCAGGATTAGGGTTTGGGTTAAGGGTGCAGGGCTCAAATTAGTGTTAGATTTAGGGTTAGGGCAATGACAGGATGAGGTTTAGGGTTTAGTTTTGGTTTAGTGTAATGTATAGTGTTAGGGTTAGGTCTAGGGTTATCAGAAGGATTAGAGTTATCATTAAGGTAATGGATAGGGTTAGCTCTAAGTTTAGGGCTAGGGTTATGATAGGATTAGGGCTAGTGTTTGGGTTGGTGTTAGGTTTAAGTATAGGGTTAAAGCTAGGGTTAGGACTCGGATTAAGGCTAGGTCTTGGGTTAGTTTAGGGCTAGGGTTAAGGCTACTGCTAATGTATGACGTAGGTTTATGATTACAGCTAGTTGTAGGGTTAGAGTTAGGGTCTAGGTCTAATGTTAAGGTTAGGTTTACAGTAATGATGATGTTTAGAGCCCGGGTTTGTGTTAGGGTCAGAGTCAGGGTCAGGGTTAGTTTGGCGTTAGGATTAGACTATAATTAGGGATAGGGTTAGGGCAAGGTGTAGGGTTAGGGTTTGGTTTAGGTTAAGGGTTAAGGTTAGGGCTCTGACTCAGTTTTGTTTTAGGGCTAGTGGTAGGGTTAGGGCTAGTTTTAAGATTAGTCTTAGAGTTAGGGCTAGTGTAAGTGTGAGATTTGGGATTAGGTTAAGGATTAGGGATAAGAGTAGACTTATGGTTAGATTTAGTCTTAGGGTTATGGTTAAATTTAGAGTTAGGTTTTGATCTAGGTTTTGAGTTAGAGCTAATTATAGGGCTAGGGTAGTCCTACATTTAGGGCTAGGTGTATGATGATGCTAAGGAATTGGGTTAGAACTAGGTATAGTGTTAGAGTCTGTAAACAAGTCAGGATGGTGCCTGGCAAATGTTAGATTCTGTCAACAAGTCTGGATGGCACCTGGAATTTTGCCAGAGGGAGTGGTTTGTGAAGTAATGCCAGTGAGCCATTAAGTGTGGAGATTCCTATTGGTTGACTGCTGTATCTAGTTTATGTTAATTAGATAAGCTGTGTGGAATGTACAAATACCTTTGTTGTCCTACAATAAATGGCTCCCACTCCTGCTGTATCAATCTACACAAGTTGTTCATCACCCCCTGGTTATTTTGCTGCAGCTGGACTGCAGCAGATGGTGGCCTGTTACGGGGAGCCCCGGGACACTCGGGGGTAAGTGACGAAAAAAAGCTGCTCATCCCTAGATAGGACGGGAGCAAATCTGCTCGTCCCTAGGCAGATAGGGCGAGAGGAAAAATGGCCATTTTGAAAAAATGGAGAAGATTGATACAGTATGTTTGTGTCTTGTTTTGTCTTGAAATTTTGTATTGTCTTTATGATGAAAATATGGAAGGGGTGAGAAGTAAATTGATAAGGGAAAGAGACACCCCAGTGGAACCAAGAATAGTTAGGGCATGTGTTGATAAGTGCCCAGGAACTCTAGTCAGAAAGAAGAAAAAAGATCAGAAGAAGAAGGATTATCAGGAAAAAAGTTGCACCAAAAGGCTATTACTGAATACTTTTCATTACCGGAGGGTGAGACAGCCGGCCTGTGTCCCTGAAGTTTGATCATTTCCAAGGCCAGTAACTACAATGGTTCTCCCACACCTGAGGGCTAATGAGTAATGAGCACTATTAAGGCTTATTTAAAATGTAAAAAAAAAAAAAAAAAAAAAAAAAAAAAAAAAAAAAAAAAACTTGAGATAATGTACTAAATTGTTCAGAAGGTTGTTTTCTTAGTGCCTGCTGGAATACTACAGGATTTTCTTTAGCCATCCAGAGTTCCTGCCTTCATCCCAGTGCCGGTGAGGACAAGGATGGAAGAATTTCCAGTGTTGCTGAGAACCAGACGAGACTTCAGATCAAGCTAGCTGCCTGCAGAACTTACCTGGACTGTGAACTTACCTGGATTGTGATTTACCTGGACTGTGAGTTAATCTATTGAGACACTCCTTTACCTGGACTGAGACAACAAACTGTAATCTACAACAAATTGTAACTTGGTATCTTTGCTAACGGTGTCATTGCTGGTATAATTTTTCAAGGGCTTCTTGCATGGAGCCATCAATTGGCTTGGTATTGTGACATTTTATATCCTCCCCTTCTGCGTATAGCAGATTATTTATGGTGTTTGTGTAAAAACCACTATGGTCATTATTTAAATTAAACAAAAGGGGGAAATGTTAGAGTCTGTAAACAAGTCAGGATGGTGCCTGGCAAATGTTAGAGTCTGTAAACAAGTCTGGATGGCGCCTGGCATTTTGCCAGAGGGAGTGGTTTGTGAAGTAACACCAGCGAGCCATTAAGTGTGGAGATTCCTATTGGTTGACTGCCATATCTAGTTTATGTTAATTAGATAAGCAGTGTGGAATGTATAAATACCTCTGTTGTCCTACAATAAATGGCTCCCACTCCTGCTGTATCAACGTACACAAGTTGTTCGTCAACCCCCCCACTATTTTGCCCAGCCAGCTGGGCTGCGGCAGTATAGGGCTAGTATGAGAGTTAGAGTTAGCCTTAGGATTAGGATTAGGGTTAAGGATAGGGCTAAATTAGGACTTGGATGAGGGCTAGGATTAGTGTTAGGGTTAGGTTTAGGTTTAGGGTAAGGGATGGGAATATAGCTACTTTTAGGACTAGGGTGAGAATTAGAATTAAGGTTAATGTTAACATTAGGGTTAGGGTTATGATTAAGGTGAGGTTCATGGCTAGGATTTGGGTTAAGTTTTGTATTAAGGTTAGGGCTAGGATTAGAGCTAGGTCTAATGCCAGGTCTAGAGTACAGTTACGGATAGTTTCAGTGGTAGGTTCATGGCTAGGTTTATTGTAAAGGTTAGGTTTCTTGTTAGGCTCAGGTTTAGAGCTATGGGTATTATTAGAGTCAGAGTCAAGTTTAGGGTTTGGGTTAGGTTAAAGTTTAGGTTTAGGGCTCAAATTAGTCTTATGGTTAGGGATTGGGTAATGACACAGTTAGGTTTAGGGTTCAGGTTAGGTATAGTTTAATGGAGAGGGTTAAGGCTAATGCTATGATTAGGGTTTTCCCTAGGTTTAGCATAAGTTTTATAGTTATCTTAGGGTAATGAATAGGGTTAGAGCTAGGGTTAGGGCTAGGTTTATGGTTAGGATTTGGTCTAGGGTTAGGCTTAGGGTTATGGTTAGGGCTAGGGTTATTGTTAGGGTTATCTTTAGGGTTAAAGCTAAGGTAGAGCTTGGATTAGGACTAGGTTTTGTGATAGGTTAGGGCAATGGCTAATGTAAAAACCAGAGTAAAGTTTAAGTCTAGTTTTATGGTTAATGATAGGGCTAGGTGTAGTTTTAGGGTTAGATTTAGTGTTAAAGTTAAGTTTGGAGCTAGGGTTAGTATTAGTGTCACTGACAGTGCTCGGGTAGGGTAATGGTTAGGGTTAAAGGCAGAATTAGGACCAGGGTTAGGTCTAGAGGTAGGGTTAGAGTTTGGGTTAAGTTAAGGGTTATTGTTAAGGCTAGGTCTAGTTTGTCTTTAGGACTAAAGATATAGTTATGGCTAGATTTAGGATTAGGTTTAGGTCTAGGGCTAGTGTTAGGGTTAGGTTTAGATATAAGGTTACCAGTAGGGCTAGTGTTAGGTTTCAGTTTAGGGTTAGGTTTAGATTTAGACCTAAGATTAGTGTTAGGATAGAATAATGGTCAGGGATAGGGTTAGGGTTTAGGTTATGGTTAGATCTAGAATGAAGGCTAGGGTTAGGACTAGTTATAGAGTTAGGCTTTGGTTAGGATATGGATTAGTGCTAAGAATATGGTTAGCATTAGGGTGAGGTTTGGCATAGGGTAAGAAATAGAGTTAAAGCTAGGGTTAGGACTCTAGTTAGGGTTAGGTTTAGGGTTAAAGCTTGTGTTAAGCCTTGTATTAAGGCTAGTTTTGTATTAGGGTTAGGGCTAGTGTTATGGTTCCAGCTATTGTAAGAACTAGGGTTACTATTAGGGTTAGTTTTAGGGTTAGGTGTAGGGCTAGGTCTAGTGTTAGTGTTAGGTTTAACGTTAGGGTGATGTTTAGAGCTAGATTTAGTGTTTGGATATGAGTCAGGATCATGGTTATATTTAGGGTTAGGATTAGGTGTCAAATTAGGGCTAGGGTTAGGGCTGGCGTAGTATTAGGGTTTTTTCTAGGGTAAGAGTTAGTGTTAGGGGTATGGCTCAGTTTTATTTTAGGGCTTGGGCTAGGGTTAGGGCTATTTTAGAATTAGCATTAGGGTTAGAACTAGTTTCAGGCTTAGGCTCAGGCATTGGTTTAGGGTTAATTTTAAAGACAGGTTTCGATCTAGAGTTAGTACTAGGGCAGAGAATAGTGCAAGGGTTATGACTAGGATTAGAGCTTGGGTTAGGGTTACGGTAAGGTGTAGGGTTAGAAGTAGGGATAGGTCTTGTGTTAGAATTATAGTTAGTCTTAATTCTAGGGTTTGGGTTAGGGTTAGGAATAGGGCTAAATTAGGGCTAGGATAAGGGCTAGGTTTAGTGTTAGGGTTAGGGCTAGAGTTAGCGTTATGGTTAGGAATTGGGCTAGTGTTAGGGTTAGGGTAAGGGTTAGGGATTAAGCTATGGTTAGGGCTAGCAGAAGTGTTATGTTTAGTGTTAGGTCTGGGTTAGGGTTATGATTATGGTTATGGTTAGAGTTAGGTTTAGGGCTAGGGTCTTCATTAGGGTTAGGGTTAGTTTTAGAGTAATGTATTGGATTAGATGTAAGATTAGGTTTAGGGTTAAATTCAGGTTATGGTTAAATATAGGTTTAGGGATAGGTTTAGTTTTGATTTGCAGTAAGGTTAGGGTTAAGTTAATGGCAAGGTTTAGGTTTAGGGTTAGGTTGAGGGTTAGGTTTTTGATTAGGGTTAGGTATAGGGTTAGGTTTAGGGCTAGGGTTATCATTAGGGTTAGGGTTAGGGTAATATTAGGGTTAGAACTAGTGTTAGTACTAGGTTTAAGGTTAGGCTTAGGGCTAAGGTTAGGTTTTTGTTTAGGAATAGAGCTATGGTAATGTTTAGGCTAAGAGTTAGGCTTTGAGCTAGGGTTTTGTGTAAGGTGAGGGTTAGGGTCAGGGCTACATTTAGGATCATGGTTATGCTTAGGGTAGGTTTAGGCCTCAGATTAGGGCTAGGTTTTGTTTTAGGTTTAGTCCTAGGATTAAGGCTATGTGTAATGAAAGATCTAGGGGTCTGGATAGAGCTAGTTTTAGGGTTAGAGTTATGGCTATGTCTAGTGTTAGGTTAAGGTTTTCTGTTACGTTCAGGTTTAGTGCTAGGTTTAGTGTTAGTGTTAGGGTTAGTGTTCAGGTTCGAGTTAGGCTTAAGGTGAAAGCCAGAATTAGGACTAAAGTTAGGTCTAGGGAGAGGGTTAGTGTTTGCTTTAGGTTAAGGTTTGTGTTAGGGCTAGGGCTCGGGGTTTTTTTTAGGTCTAGGTCTAGAGTTATGGCTATATTTAGGATTAGGCTTAGGTCTATGGCTAGAGTTAGGGTTAGGTTTAGGTATAAGTTTACTTGTGGGGCTAGTTTTAGGGTTTGGTTTAGGGTGAGGGTCAGATTTAGACTGAGGGTTTGTGTTAGGGTAAGGATTTGAGTTAGGGTTAGAGCTAGAATGAGGGCTAGAATTAGAACTAGTAATAGGATTAGGGTTTGGATTAGGCTATGGATTAGGATTAGGACTAAGGTTAGCATAATGGATAAGGTTTGGCTTAGGGTAAGTGATAGAGTTAGAGCTAGGTATAGGACTAGGTTTAGGGTTAGGGTTAGGGCTAAGGCTAGGTTTATGTTTAGGTTTAGGTTTACTTTTTAGGTTAGGGCTCAGATTAGGGCCAGTTTTTCTGTTAGATTTAGGGCTAGGGTTAGGGCTATGGCTAAGATAAGAAGTAAGGTTATGATTATAGTTAGTATTTGGTCTAGATCTAGTGTTAGCGCTATCTTCAGGATTAGTGTGATATTTAGAACTAACATTAGTGTTAGAATATAAGTCAGAGTCAGGGTTATTTTTAGGACTAGGACATGAATTAGAGCTAGAAGGTTATGGATAGGTTTAGGGTTATGGTTTGGTTTAGGTTAACATTTAGGGTTAGGACAATGTCTCGGTTTTGTTTAAGGAATAAGGCTAAGTTTATGGCTGGTTTTAGGATTAGTTATAGTGTTAGGTTTAGTGGTAGATTGATTATTAGGCTTAGGGTTAGAGTCAAAGATAGAGTTATGGTTAGATCTAGAGTTGGGTCTAGGGCTAGGGTTAGGGCTAAGGTTAGGGCTTTTGTTATGTTGATTGTAATGGATAGGGTTAGAACTAGAAATATGGCGGGGGGAGAGTTAGAGTTAGTCTTAGGCCAAGGTTAGGGGTAGAGTTATGGTTAGGGCTAAATTAGGGCTAGGATTAGTGCTAGGATTAGTGTTAGGGTTATGCCTATGGTTACGGCTAGAGATATGGATAGTGTTAGGGTTAGGTTTAGTGATAGGGTTAGTGGCAATGATGGGGTTATACCTAAGTACAGGTCTAGGGTGAGGGTTAAAATTAGAGATAGGGCTAGAGTTAGGGTTTGGGATAGCATTAAGGCTAGGTATAAGCTTAAGATGAGGACTAGTGTTTGTGTTAGGATTAGGGCTAGGATTAGGACTGTTGCTAATGTCAGGTCTGGATTTATGGTTATGGTTAGTTTTAGGGTTAAGTTATGGCTAGGTCTAGTGTAAGGGATAAGTTTAGGTTAAGGGTCAGATTTACAGCTAGGTATATTATTAGGGTCAGGGTTCGAGTAGGGTTTGGTTTAGGTAAAGATTTAGGGTTATGGCTTGTATTAGCATTAGGGATAAGGTAAGGGTCTGGGTTAGGGTAATTGATAGGGTTAGGTTAAGAGTTCTGGTTAGGTTTAGTGTAAGGAATAGGGTTAGTGTTAGCAATAGTGTTAGCATTAGGTCTAGGGTTAGCATTTGGGTTAGGCTTATCTTGAGGCTAATGGATAAGGTTATAGGTAAGTTTAGGGCTAGGGTTAAGGTTAGAATTAGTAATAGGGTTAGGTTTAGGCCTAGGGTTAGTGTCAGGGTTAGTTTTGGGGTAAGTGTTAGCGTTTGAGCTAGGATCAGTGCTAGCGTGAGGGTTAGGGTTAGAGCGAGGGCTAATGTTAGGGTTAGCATTAGAGTTATGTTTAGATTAAAGTTAGAGTTTGAGTTAGAATTAGGTTAGGGTGAGGGTTAGGTTTAGGATTAGGTCTAGGCTTATGGTTAGGGTTACAATTGAATTAGTCTTTACTTTAGGTTTATGGCTAGGATAAGGACAATGTTTTGTGTGAGGTTTATGGCTATCATTAGGGCTATGGGTAATGTAAGAGCTAAGGATATGGTTATGGCTAGTTTTAGGGTTAGGGTTATGGATAAGTAGTGTTCTACTTAGGTTTGGGGTTAGGATAAGATTTAGAGCTAGGGTTTGTTTTAGGGTAACTGTCATTGTCGGTTTAGGGTTAGGTTTAGGGTTAGGGCCAGATTTATGGCTAGCGTTTGGTCTAGGGATAGAGTTAGTCTTTATGTTAGGTTAACAGTTATTGTCAGGGCTAGTGCTAGGTTTTTATTTAGGGCTAAGGCTAGATTTATAACTCTATTTAGGATTAGGTTTGGTCTAGTGCCAGTGTTACTTTTAGGTTTAGGTATAGGTCTACCGGTAGGGGTAGGGGTAGGGTTTGCTTTAGGGTTAGTGTCAGGTTTAGACCTAGGGTTAGTGTTCGGTTCAGTATAAGGGACATGGTTTAAATTAGGGTTAGAGCTAGAATGAGGACTAGCATTAGGACTTTTAGGGATATGGTTTGGGGTAGGGTTAGTATTAATTTTAGGCCTAGGTTTATGGCTAGGTTTAGGGTTAGCATTAGGGTTAGTGTAAGGTATGATGTTACAGCTATGTTTAGTGCTAGGATAAGGGATAAATTTAGGGTTAGGGCTAGGGTTAATATTAGGGTTAGGATTAAGTCTAGGCTTAGAACTAGGATTAGAGATAGGGATAGGGCTAAGGTCAGATCTAGGTTTAAGGTTAGGCTAGGGTTAGGGATAGGGGCATGGTTCAGTTTTCTTTTAGAACTAGGCCTAGTTTTAGGGCTAGTTTTATGATTAGCGATAGTGTTAGGGCTAGTGGTAGGGTCAAGTTTAGGATTAGATTTATTGTTATGGTTAGATCTAGGTTTAGGTCTATGGCTAGGGTTAGGGATAAGCTTAGGACTAGTGTTAGGGTTATGGTAATGAATAGGGTTACAACTATAAATAGGGCTAGGTCAAGAGTTTGAGTTAGTCTTTCTGCTAGGGTTAGGGTAGGTTTAGGGTTAGGGCTAAATTAGGGCTAGGATTAGTGCTAGGGTTAGTGTTAGCTTTAGGGTTAGTGTTAGTGTTATGGTTAGGATTAGATTTAGGGGAAGAGATAGGGTTATAGCTAGCTTTAGGGCTAAGGCGAGGGTTAGAAATAGGATTAGGGATAAGGTTACGGTATGGGTTAGAATTAAGTCTATGTTTAGGGTTAATCTGAGGGTTTGTTTTAGGGCTAGGGAAGGGTTAATGTCAGATCTAGGTTTATGGATAGTATTAGTTTTAGTGTTAGGTTATAGCTATGTCTATTATAAGGTTTAGGTTTAGGGTAGGGGTCAGGTTTAGAACTAGGTGTATTATTAGGGTCAGGGTCCGGATAGGGTTTGGTTTAGGTTAAGATTTAGGGCTAATGCTTGAATTAGCAGTGGGTTAGGGTTAGGGTTAGGGTAATGGAAAGAATTAGTTTTATGGTTCCGGTTAGTTTTAGAATAATGAATAGGGTTAGTGTTAGCACTAGGGTTATCATTAGGCTTGGGTATAGCATTTGGGTTAGGCTTATCTGGATAGGTTAAGAGCTAAGGTTAGGGCTAGGGTTAAGGTTAGGATTAGGGTTAGGGTTAGGGTTAGGCCTAGAGTTAATGTTAGGGTTAGGTTTAGGGTAAGTGTAGGCATTTGAGCTAGGGTAAGGGCTAGGGCAAGGGTTAGGGTTTGAGTCAGGGCTAGAATTAGGTTTAGGGTTAGGGTTATGTTTAGACTGAGGATTAGAGTTTGAGCTAGGGTTAGTGCTAGGGCAAGGGTTAGCATAAGGGTTAGGTCTAAGATTAAGGTTAGGGTTATGTTTAGGGTTAGGTTTAGTGCTAGGATAAGAGCTACATTTTGTGTGATGTTTATGCCTAACGTTAGGGCTATGGGTAATGTAAGAGCTAGGGATATTGTCATGGCTACTGTTAGGGTCAGAGTTATGGATAAATCTAGTGTTAGGTTTGGGTTTTGGTTTAGGATAAGGTTTAGAGCTAGGGTTTCTATTAGGGTAAGGGTCATTGTTATGTTAGGTTTAGTTTTATGCTTAGGCCACAATTAGGACTAGCATATGGTCAAGTGATATGTTTAGTCTTTACCTTAGGTTAAGGGTTATTGTTAGGGCTACTGCTAGGGTTTTTTGTGCTAAGGCTAGATTTATGACTATATTTAGGATTAGGTTTGGTCTAGTGCTAGTGTTACTGTTAGGTTTAAGTATACGTTTACCAGTAAGGGTAGTGTTAGTTTTTGGTTTAGGGTTAGGGTCAGGTTTAGATCTAGGGTTAGTGTTAGGATCAGAATAAGGGTCAGGGTTAGGATTAGAGTTAAAGCCAGAATGAAGGCTAGGTTTAGGACTAGTAATAGAGTTAGAGTTTGGGGTAGGCTAAGGATTAAGTTTAGGACTAGAGTAGCATTAGGGAGAGGGTTTGGCTTAGGGTAAGGGATAGGGTTAGAGGTACAGTTAGGGTTAGGGTTAGAGTCAGGACTCAGATTAGGATAGGATTTTTGTTAGCATTACGGCTACAGCTAATGAAAGAACTAGTTTTCTGATTAGGGCTAGTTCTAGGGTTAGCGTTAGGGCAATGTTTAGAGCTAGGGGTACTATTAGGGTCTGACTCAGGGTCAGGGTTATTTCTATGGTTAGGGTTATGACTCAAATTAGGGCTAAGATTAGGGATAGGTGTAAGGTTAGTGTTTGGTTTAGGTTAAGGTTTAGGGTTAGGATTATGGCTCAGATTTGTTTTAGGGCTGGGGTAGGGTTAGAGCTAGTTTTCCAATTAGCATTAGGTTTACAGCTAGTGTTAGGGTGAGGTTTGAGTTTAATATTAGGGTTTACAACCAGGTTTAGGGCTACAGTGATGTTTAGAGTTAGGATTGGGGCTAGGGATAGGGCTAGGGTTTGGGTTATGGTAAGGGATAGGTTTTAAACTAAGGATAGGTCTAGGGCGAGAGTGAGATTTACTTTTACGGCTAGGGATAGGATTAGGTTTAGGATTAGGGTTAATTTAGGGCTAGGATTAGCTCTAAGGTTAGTGTTAGGTTTTGGCCTAGAGTTAGGGCTAGGGTTAGGGTTAGCATTGCACTTAGGGTAAGGTATGGTGCTACAGCTACATTTTGGGCTAAGGCATGGGATAAAATTAGGGTTAGGGTTCCAGTTAAGGTTAGGATTAGGATTAAGGCTAGGTTTAGGGCTAGGATTAGGGATATAGTTTGTGCTAGGTTTAGGGCTAGGATTAGTTCTAGGGCTAATGTCAGTTCTAGGGTTGTGGTTAGGGATAGTTTTAGGTTTAGATTTATGGCCAGGTCTATTGTAAGTGTTACGTTGAGCATTAGGGTCAGGTTTACTCCTAGCGGTATTATTAGGGTCAGAGTCAGGGTTAGGGTGTGGGTTAGGTTAAGGTTTAGGGTTAGGGCTAAAATTAGCCTTAGGGTTAGAGTAATGTACATGGTTAGGTTTCAGGTTCAGGTTAGGTTTAGTATAATGGACAGGGTTAGGGTAGGGCATAGGGTTAGAGTTAGGCCTAGGGACAGAATTTGGTTAAAATATGGTTCAGTTAATGGATAGGATTAGAGCTCCAGTTAGGATCTGGGTTATGGTTAGGTTAGGGCTATGGTTAGGGTTAGGCCTAGGGTTAGAATTTGCTTAGAGTTATGGTTAGGGTATGGATAAAATTATATCTAGGTTTAGGGCTAGTGTTATGGTTAGGAATAGGGTTATGGTTCGGTTTAGGTTTTGGGTTAGGACAAAATTAGGTTTAGGGTTAGGTTTAGGTTAAATGTTAGGGCTAAAGATAGGGCTAGGGCTATGATTAAAACTAGGGTTAGGGCCTGGATTAGGGCTAGGTTTTGGGTTAGGTTAGGGCTAGTGTAGACTATGGCTAATGTAAGGATTATGGTTATGATTAGGGCTAGTATAAGGGTTAGCATTAGGACTGGGTCTAGTGTTTATATTAGGTTTAGGTTTAGTGGGTTGATTAGAGATAGGGTTCGTGTTAGGGTCATAGTCAGGATCAGTGTTACTTTTAGGATTAGGGATAGGACTCAAATTAGAGTGAGGGTTAAGGCTAGGTGTAGGGTAAGGATTTGTTTAGGGTTAGGATAAGAATTAGGGATATTGCTAATATCAGGTCTAGGGTTATGTTTAGTTTAGGATTAGGGTTGGGGCAATGGATCAGTTTTGTTTTAGAGCTAGGCCTAGGTTTAGGGCTAGTTTGGGGATTAGCAATAGTGTGAGGGCTTGTAGTAAAGTAAGGTTTAATCTCATATTAATTGTTATGGTTAGATCTAGGTATAGGCCTAGGGCTATGGTCAGGGCTAAAGTTATGGCTAGTGTTATGGTTATGATAACAGATAGGGTTAGAACTAGAAATAGGGCTAGGGCAAGGGTTAGAGATAGTCTTAGAGCTAGGGTAAGGGGTTGGTTTAAGATTAGGTCTAAATTAGGGCTAGGGTTAGGGCTAGGGTTATGGTTAGTGTTAGTGTTAGGGATAGGGTGAGGTTTAGGGAAAGGGGTGGGTCATAGCTAGGTTTATGGGTAGGGTGAGAGTTAGAATTAGGGTTAGGGCTAGGTTAGGGTTCGGGTTATGATTAAGGCTAAATTTAGGGCTAGGTTTGAGGGTTTGTGTTAGGGCTAGGGCTAGGATTAAGGTGAGGGTTTATGTCAGGTCGAGAGTTATTGTTAGGGATAGTTTTAAGGTTGGGTTATGGCTAGGTCTAGTGTAAGGATTACATTTAGGGTAAGGGTCAGGTTTAGAGCTAGGTGTATTATAAGGGTCAGGGTCTGGGTAAGGTTTGGTTTAGTTTAAGGTTTAGAGTTAAGGATTGAATTAGCAGTAGGGTTAGGGTCAGAGTTAGGGTAATGGATAGGGTTAGGTTTAGGATTCAGGTTAGGTTTAGAGTAATAGATATGGTTATTGTTAGCAATAGGGTTAGTGTTAGGCCTAGGGTTAGCATTTGGTTTAGGCTTATCTTTAGGGTAATGGATAGGGTTCAAGCTAATGTTAGGCCTAGAATTAAGGATTAGTTTATGGATAGGTTTAGGATTAGGCCTAGCGTTAGTGTCAGGGTTAGGTTTAGGGTAAGTATCAGGGTTTGACCTAGGGTTAGGTCTAGGGCAAGGGTTAGGGTTAGAGTCAGGGCTAGGGCTAGGGTTAGGGTTAGGGTTATTATTAGGGAAAGGGTTAGAGTTTGAGCTAGGTTCGGGACTAGGGCAAGGGTTAGGATTAGTGTTAGGTCTAGGGTTATGGTTAGGGTTACAATCAGAGCTAGGTTAGGGCTAGGATAAGGGCTAGGTTATAGGATGTTTATGGCTAGAGTTAGGGCTATGGGTAATGTAAGAGCTCGGGTTATGGTTATGGCTAGTTTTAGGGTTAGGGTTATGGATAAGTCTAGTGTTAGGGTTAGGTTTTGTGTTAGGATAAGGTTTAGAGCTAGGGATTGTGTTAGGGTAAGCGTCAGTGTTTGGGTCAGTGTTAGAGCCAGAACTAGGAATAACGTTGGGTCTACTCTTTGTGTTAGGTTAAGGGATATTTTTAGGACTAGTTCAAGGTTTTTGTTTAGGGCTAGGGCAAGATTTATGAATCTTTTAAGGATTAGGTTCGGTCTAGTGCTGTTATTACTGTTAGGTTTAAGTATAGGTTTACTGGTAGGGATAGAGTTAGAGTGTGGTTTAGGGTTAGTGTCAGGTTTAGATATAGGGTTAGTGTTATTGTCACAATAAGGGTTAGGGTTTGGATTAGGGCTAAAGCAAAAAGGAGGCCTCGGAATAGGACTAGTAATAGAGTTAGGGTTTCAGATAGGCTAAAGATCAGTGTTAGGACTAGGGTAGCATTAGGGTGAGGGTATGACTTAGGGTAATGGATAAAATTAGAGGTAGGGTAGGATTATGGATAAGATTAGGGATAGGGTTAGGGTTACTGTTAGGATTAGGTTTAGGTTTAGGGTTAGGGTTAGCATTAGTGTTTAAGTTAGGGTTTTAGTTAGGTTTCAGATTAGTGCTAGGTTTAGGGTTATGGTTAGTGTTAGGTTTTGATTTGGCATTAGGTGAGTGTTAGGGTTAAGGTAAAGGTTAGGGTTAGGGTTAGTGTTAGGGTTAAGTTTAGGGTTAGAGTCAGGGTTAGGTTTAGGATTAGGGTTAGGGTTAGTGCTAGGGTTAGGGTTAGGTTTAGTGTTAGGGTTAGGGTTAGGTTTATCGTTAGGGTTAGTGTTAGGTTTAGTGTTAGGGTTAGGGTTAGGTTTATCGTTAGGGTTAGTGTTAGGTTTAGTGTTCGGATTAGTATTAGGGTTAGGGTTTGGGTTAGGCTTATGGTTACAGTTAAAGTTAGAGTAATGGTTAGGTTTACGATTAGTATTAGGGTTAGGGTTAGGGTTAGTATTAGTGTTAGAATTAGTTTGAGAGTTAGGGTTACAATTGGCTTTATGGTTAGTGTTAGGTTAGTGTTCAGTCAGGGTTTGGGTTTGAGTTAGGGTTAGGGGTAAGGTTATCGTTAGGGTTAGGGTTAAGATTAGAGTTAGAATTAGGGTTAGAGTTAGGGTTAGGGTTAGGGTTAGAATTAGGGTTAGCATTAGGTTTAGGTTTAGGGTTAAACTTAGTTATAGGGTTACGATTAGTGTTAGTGTTAGGTTTAGGTTTAGTGTTAGGTTAGGGTTAGGGTTAGGGTTTGGTTAGGGTTTGTGTTAAGATTAGCGTAAGATTAAGGGTTTGTGTTAGGGTTAGTGTTAGGGTGTGGGTTCATGTTACAGTTACGGTTAGGATTAGGCTTAGGGTTCATGTTAGGATTACATTTAAGTTTATGGTTAGGATCAGGGTTACTGTTACAGTTAGGGTTAGGTTTAGGGTTAGGATTATTGTTTGGGTTAGTGTTAGAGTTAGGTTTAGGGTTAGTGTTAGGGTTAGGTATAGAGTGTTAGGGTTAAGGTTACATTTATGTAGTAAATGAATGTTAGTGTTAGTGTTAGGGTTAGTGTTAGTGATAGGATTAGGGTTAAGTTTAGTGTTAGGGTTAGGGTTCATGTTAGGGTTAGGCTTTATTGTAGGGTTAGGGTTAGAGTTAGTGTTAGGGTTAGGCTTAAGGTTAGGATAAGGGTTAGGTTAAAGTTTAGGGTTAGTGTTAGTGTTCGTGTTAGATTTAGGTCTACTTTTAGGGTTAATGTTAGGGTTAGGGTTAGGGTTAGGTTTAGGGATGTTGTTATGGGTAGGGTTAGGTTTCCTGTAAGGTTTAGTGTTAGGATTAGGGTTAGGATTAAAGTTAGGTTTTGTGTTAGGTTAGGGTTGGATTAGGTTTAGAGTGAGGGTTAGGGTAAGTATAGGGTTAGTTTTAGGGTTAAGAGTAAAATTAGGGTTAGTATTAGGGTTACTATTAGGGTTATGGTTAGGGTTAATGTTAGGTTTAGTGTTAGGGTTATGGTTAAGTTTTGTTATAGGGTGAGTGTCGAGGTTAGGGTTGGGGTTAGGTTTAGTGTTAAGGTAGTGTTAGGGTTAGGGTTAGGGTTACATAAGGGTTAGGGTTTGATTTGGTTTAGGTTTATCATTTTTATTAGGGTTTGTTTTCAGGTTAGGGATTGGGTTAGGGTTAGGGTTACGGTTAGGGTTAGGGTTAGGGTAGGGGTTAGGATTCCTGTTAGAATAAGGGTTAGGGTTAGGATTACTGTTTGGGTTAGGGTTAGAGATACATTTATGGTAATTGTTAGATTTAGGGTTAGTGTTAGTGTTAGAGTTAGTGTTAGGGTTAAGTTAGGGTTAGGGTTAGGTTAAGGATAGGGTTAGTTTTAGGGCTAAGGTTACTGTTAGGGTTAGTTTTAGTGTTAGGGTTAGGGTTCGGTTAGGTGTATGAGTAGGGTCAGTGTTAGCGGTCATGTTACAGTTAGATTAGGGTTAATGTTAGGATTAGGTTTACGATTATGTTTAGAATTAGGGTTAGGGTTACAGTTAGGGTTAGAGTTAGTGATAGGTTAGATTTAGGGTTAGGGTTAGGTTAAGGTTTAGGGTAAGGGTTAGTGTTAGGGTTAGTTTTAGGTTTAGGTTTTGGTTTAGGATAAGGGATAGTGTTAGGGTTTGGGTTAATTTTAGGATTAGGGTGATTTCCTGTTATGGTTAGGGTTAGGGTTATTGTTAGTGTTAGGGTTAGATTTAGGGTTTGTATTATGGTTAGCATTAGTGTTTTGGTTAGGTTTAGTGTTAGGATTAGTGTTAGGGTAAGTGTTAGGTTTAGTGTTAGGTTAGGGTAAGCCTTAGGTTGAGTGTTAGTGTAAGGGTTAGGGTTACGGTTAATGTTAAGGTTAGTATTAGCTTTTTTGTTAGGTTTAGGGCTAGGGTTAGTGTTAGGGTTAGGGTTAGTAAAAAATTAGGGTTACTGTTGCAGTTAGGGTTAGTGTTAGGGTTAAGGTGAGAGGTCCTATTAGGGTTAGTGTCAGGGTTAGTGTTAGTGTTACAGTTAGCGTTAGGATTAGTGTTAGAGTTAGTATTAGTGTTTTGGTTAGGTTTAGTGTTAGGGTTAGTGTTAGTTTTAGGGTTAGGGTTAGTGTTAGGTTAGGGAAAGGTTTAGGGTTAAGGTTAATGTTAGAGATAGTTTTAGGGTTAGGGTTAGGGTAAGGTTTAGATCTAGGGTTAGGGTTATGAAAAGATTTAATGTTAGTGTTAGTGTTAGGGTTAGGGTGAGGTTTAGGGTTAGGGTTAGGGTTAGTGTTAGGGTTTGTGTTAGGGTTAAGGTTAGGGTTAAGATTAGGGTTACAGTTATAATTGGGATTCAAGTTAAGGTTAAGGTTAGGTTTACAAATTGGTTAGGTTTAGGATTAGGGTTAGGGTTAGGCTTAGGCTTAGTGTTAGGCTTAGGAATAGGGTTACCGTTAGTGCTTAGATTATGTTTAGGGTTAGTGTTAGCATTAGATTAGGTTTTCGGTTAGGGTTTGGGTTTGAGTTAGGGATAGATTTAGGGTTAGTGTTAGGTTTAGGGTTAGTGATAGAGTTAAAGTTAGGGTTAGGGCTTCGGTAAGGGTTAGGGTTACTCTAAAGATTAGGTTTACGGATAGATTTAGGTTTAGTGTTAGGTTTAGGGTTATTATTAGGGTTCGTATTAGTATTATTTTTAGTGTTTGTGTTAGGTATAGTGATGGGGTTAGGTTTCAATTTAAGGTTAGGGTTAGATTTAGAGTTAGGGGTATGGTTAGAGTTAGCATTAGTGTTAGGTTTAATGTTAGTGTTAGAGTTAGGGTTTGTGTTATGTTTAGGGTTTGTGTTAGGGTTAGGGTTAAGCCTAGGGTTATGATTAAGATTGTGTTTAGAGATAGAGTTAGTGTTAGGCTTAGGGTTAATGTTAGTGTTACAGTTAGGGTTAGGGTTAGGTTTAGGATTAGTGTTAAGGTTAGGGTTAGGTTTAGTGTTAGCGTTAGTTTTAGAGTTAGGGTTATAGTTAAGTAAGGGTTAGGGTTAGGGTTCGGTTCGGGTTAGGGTCGTGGTTTAGGATAGGGTTTGTGTTAGGGTTAGGTATAGGGTTAGTGTTTGCATTAGGTTTAGGGTTAGGGTGTTTGTTTGTGTTAGGGTTACTGTTCTGTTTATAGTTAGGGTTCATGTTAGGATTAGGGCTAGGTATAATGTTAGTGTTAGGTGTAAATTTTTGCTTAGAGTTACAGTTATTGTTACAGTTAGGGTTAGGATTAGGGTTATGATTAGTGTTTCACTTAGGGTTACAGTTAGGTTTAGGGTTTGTTTAAGGGTTATGGTTATAGTTAGTGTTAGGGTTAGGGTTAGGTTTAAGGTTAGTGTTAGGGTTAGTGTTAGTTTTAGGGTTAGGTTTAGGGTTAGTGTTAGAGTTAGAGTTAGGTTTAGGGTTAGTGTTAGGTCAGGTTTACAGTTAAGGTTAGGGTTAGGGTTGCAGATTGCTTTAGTGTTAATATTAGGGTTAGGGTTACAATTAGTGCTAGGGTTAGTTTTAGGGTTTGTGTTAGGGTTAGGTTTATGGTTTGGGTTAAGATTAGTATAAGGTTTTTTGTTGTGGTTAGGATTAGTGTTAATTTTAGGGTTAGGATTAGGGTTGGTGATAGGGTTAGGGTTATGTTAGGGTTAGTGTTAGGGTTAACATTAGGTTTAGGGTTAGGGTTAGTGTTAGGGTTATGATAAGGTTTAGTTTTAGTGTTAGGGTTAGGAATAGGGTTAGTGATAGAGTTAGGGTTAGGGTTATGGTTAAGGTTAGGTTCGTATTAGGGTTAAGGTTCATTGTAAGGTTACAGTTAGGGTTAGTGTTAGTGTTAGGGTTATGTTTAGGGTTAGGGTTAGTGTTAGGGTTAGGGCTAGGGTTAGGGTTAGTGTTAGTGTTTTGGTTAGGGTTACATATAGGGTTAATTTTACATTTATGGTTAGAGTTAGAGTTAGGTTTAGTGTTACAGTTAGGGTTAGGGTTATGGTTAGTGTTAGGGTTAGGGTTAGTGTTAGGTTTAGATTTATGGATAGGGTTAGATATAGTGTTAGGGTTTGGGATATGTTTAGGGTTAGTGTTACAGTTAGGGTTAGGGTTAGTGTTAGTGTTACGGATAAGGTTAGGGCTTAGGGTTTGGGTTAATGTTAGGTTTAGGGTTAGGGTTAAGATTAGTGTCAGTGTTAAGGTTAGGGTTAGGATTAGGTTTACTGTTAGGGTTAGAATTAGCTTTAGGATTAGTGTTAGGGTTAGTGTTATGGTTATGGTTATGGTTATGTTTATTGTTAGGGTTAGGGTTAAGGTTAGTGTTAGGTTTAGGTTTAGTGTTAGATTATGGGTTAGGGTTAGGGTTAGGTAAGGGTTAGGGTTAGGGTTGTGGTTTGGGTTAGGGTTTGTGTTAAGTTTAGGGTTATGGTTTGTGTAGGATTAGGGTTAGGGTGTGGGTTTTAGTTAGGGTTACAGTTAGGGTTCAGGTTAGGGTTCGTGTTAGGGTTAGGGCCAGGTTTATTGTTAGGGTTACGTGTAAATTTTTGGTTAGTGTATGGTTAGTGTTACGGTAAGGGTTAGTGTTCAGGTAAGGATTAGTGTTTCGCTAAGGGTTAGAGTTTGGTTTAGGGTTTGTATTAAAGTTAGGGTTAGGGTTAGGGTTAGGGTGAGGTTTAGGTTAAGGTTTAGGGTTAGGCTTAGGGTTAGGGTTAGTGTTAGAGTTAAAGTTAGGGTTACAATTAGGGTTAGTGTCAGAGTTAGGGTTAGGGATAGGGTTGCAGTTAGGTTTATGCTTAAGGTTAGGGTTAGGGTTTGTGTTAGGGTTAGGGTTACGGTTAGGATTAGGGATAGGTATAGGGTTATTGTTAGGGTTAGTGTTAGGTTTAGGTTTAGTATTAGAGTGATAGGGTTAGGGTTAGGGTTAGTGCTAGGGTTAGAATTAGGTTTATTCTTAGGGTTAGTGTTAGGGTAAGGGTTAAGTTTAGTTTTGGTATTAGGGTTAGGGTTAGGGTTAGGGTTATGGATAGGTTTCGTGTTAGGGTTACGAGTCATTTTAGTGTAAAAGTTAGGGGTAGTGTTAGTGTTAGGGTTATGTTTAGTGTTAGGTTTAGTGTTACACTTAGTGTTAGGTTTAGGGCTAGGGGTTAGTGTGAGGGTTAGGGTTTGTGTTATGGTTAGTGTTAGGATTAGTGTTAGGTCTAAAACTACTGTTAGTGTTAGGTTTAGATTTTGGGGTAGGTTTAGTGTTAGTGTTAGTGTTAGGGTTATGGTTAGGGTTAGGGTTAGCATTATGGTTATGGTTACTGTTAGTGTTAGGTTTGGGTTGCGGTTAGGATTAGGGTTATTGTCAGGGTTAAGGTTAGATTTAGGTTTAGTGTTAGTGCAAGGGTTCGGCTTAGGGATTGGGTTTGGGTTAAGGTTCGGGTTAGGGTTTGGGTTAGGGTTTGATTTAGGGTAAGGGTTAGAGATAGGATTTTTGTTAGGGTTAAGATTGGATTATGGTTAGAGTTAGGGTTAGAGTTAGGAGGATTAGAGTTAATGTTAGGGTTACGGGTAGGGTTAGGGTAAGTGTTAGGGTTAGAGTTAGGATAAGGGTTAGTGTTACTGTTAGAGTTATGGGTAGGTTTAGTGTTAAAGTTAGGTTTAGTGTTGGGTTTAGGGTTAGGGTTACGGTTAGGGTTAGTGATAGGTTAAGGGTTAGGATTAGGTTTAATGTTAGGTAAGAGTTAGGGTTATTGTTAGGGTATGGGTTAAGGTTATGTTTAGGGTTAGTTTTAAAATTAAAATACTAACCCTAAACATAACCTGAGGATCAGGGTTAGGGATCGGGTTATGCTAAGGGTTAGTTTAAGATTTTGGATTAGAATTAAGGTTAGGGTTAGTGTTAGGGTTAATATGAGGGTTAGAGTTGTGGATCATGTTAGGTTAAGGGTTAGGGTTAGGGTTTGGATTAGGGTTAGGTTTAGGGTTACGGTTGGATTAGGGTTAGAGTTAGGGTTAGGGTTAGTGTTAAAGATAATGTTAGTGTTAGGTTTAGGGTTAGGGTTACAGTTAAGTTTAGTGATAGGTTTAGGATTAGTTATAGGTTTGGGATTAGTGTTAGGGTTAGGGTTAGGGTTAGGGTTTCAATTAAATGTAGGGTTAGGGTTGGGATAGTGTTAGGTTTAGAATTAGTGTTAGAATAATGGTTAGGGTTAATGTTAGGGTTAGTGTTAGGGTTTGGGTTAGGGTTAGAGTAAGGTTTAGGGTTAGGGTTAAAGTTGGTGTTAGGGTTTGGGTTAGAGTTAGAGTAGGGTTTAGGGTTAGGGTTAAAGTTGGTTGTAGGGTTTGGGTTAGGGTTAGATTTTTAGTTATGTTTAGGGTTAGTGTCAGAATTATGGTTAGGGTTAGGATTAGGTATAGTGTTAGGGTTAGTGTTAGGGTTAGGGTTAGGGTTCATGTTACGGTTAGCATTAGGGTTAGGATTTGTTTTAGGGTTATGGTTGGATTATGGTTAGAGTTAGGTTAGGGTTAGGGTTAGTGTTAGGTTTAAGGGTAGGGTTAGGGTTAGTGTTAGGGTTTGGGTTAGGGTTAGTGGTAGGGTTAGGGTTAATGTTAAAGGTAAGTTTAGTGTTAGGTTTAGGGTTAGGGTTAGTGATAGGGTAAGGATTATGGTTAGGGTTACCCTTAGGGTTAGGTTTGGGGTTAGTATTAAAGTTAGTGTTCGGATTAGGTATGGATTATGGTGAGGGTTAGGTTAGAGTTGGGTTTATGATTTCGGTTAGGGTTTGTGTTAGGGTTCCGGTAAGGATTACAGATAGGGTTAAGGTTAGAATTAGGATTATAGTTAGGGTTAGGGTTAGGGTTTGTGTTAGGTTTAGGGTTAGTGTTAGTGTAAGTGTTAGGGTTAGGATTAGAGTTAAGGTTATGGTTTGGATTAATGATAGGATTAGTGTTTGGTTTAGGGTTAGAAATAGGATTAGTTTAAGTGTTAAAGTCAGGGTTCGTGTTATGGTTAGTGTTAGATTTAGGTTAGGGTTAGGGTTACAGTTAGGTTAAGGTTAGCGTTAGTTTTAGGGTTAGGTTTAGTGTTTGTGTTAGAGTTAGTTTTAGGGTTAGGTTAGGGTTAGGTTTATGTTTGGGTTCATATTAAGGTAGGGTTAGGGTTAGTGTTAGGTTGAGATTTAGGGTTAAGATTAGAGTTAGGTTTAGGGTTACAGTAAAAGTTAGGTTTAGTGATAGGCTTAGGAATAGGGTTAGGTTTAATGTTAGGGTTTGATTTTGCATTAGGTTTACTTTTAGGGTTAGGTTTGGGTTAGGTTTAGGGTTAAAATTAGGGTTAGTGTTAGGGTTAGTTTTAGGGCTAGGGTTAGAGGTCATTTAGGGTGACGGTTAGCATTAGCGTTAGTGTTAAGGGATTTGGTTATGGTTAAGGTTAGAGTTAGGGTTAGGGTTAGTGTAAATTTATAGTTAGGATTCGATTTAGGTTATGGTTATGGTTATGGTTATGGTTAAGTTTATGGTATATGTTACTGTGTTATGGTTTGGATTATGGTTTGGGTTGCGGTTAGGATTAGGGTTAGTGTTAGGTTTAGGTATAGTGTTAAGGTTAGTTTTAGGGTTAGTGTTAGGATAGGGTCAGTGATAGGTTAAGGATTAGGTTTAGGGTTAGGGTTATAATTAGAGTTAGTGTTAGTGTTAGTGCCAGGGTTTGGGTTAGGGTGAGTGATAGGGTTAGGGTTAGGGTTAGTGTTAGGATTAGGGTTAAGATAGGGTTAGGGTTAGAGTTAGGGTTAGGGTAGGGTTTATTGTTAGGGTTGGGGTTAGGCTTAGGTTTAGGGTTCCTGTTAAGGATAGGTTTCGGTTTAGATTTAGGTTAGCGTGAACATTTGGCTTAGGGTTCCTGTTAGGTTTAGACTTAGGGTTAGTGTTAGGTTTAGGTTTAGGGTTAGTGTTAGAGTTAGTGTTAGGACTATAGATAGGGTTAGCATTAGTGTTTGGTTTAGTGTTATAATTAGTTTTAGGTTTAGAGTTAGGGTTAAAATTAGGGTTAGGGTCAGGTTTAGAGTTAGGTTTAGTTTAAATGTAAGTGTTAGGGTTAGGGATAGGGTTAGGGTTTGTGTTAGGGTTAGGTTTGATATTATTGTTAGGTTTAGGGTTAGTGTTAGGATTAGGTAAGGGTTAGGGTTAGTTTATGGTTAGGATTAAGGTTGGGTTTAGGGTTAGGATTATGGTTAGTGTTAGGTTTTGGGTTACAGTTAGAGTTAGTGTTAGGTTTACAGTTAGGATTCAGGTTAGGATTATGGTTAGTGCTAGGTTTGGGGTTAGAATTAGTGTTAGGGTTAGGTTTATGGTTAGGTTTAGGGTTAGGGATAGGTTTAGGGTAAGGGTTAGGGTTACGGTAAGAGTTCGTTTTGGAGTTAGGGTTAGGGTTAGTGTAAGGTTTAGGGTTATGATTTGGGTTCGGGTTAGTATTAGGATTAGAGTTAGTGTTTGAGTTAGGTTTAGGGTGAGGATTATGGTTAGAGTTATGGTTAGGATTAGGATTAGTGTTAGTGTTAGGTTAGTGTTAGGGTTAGGGTAAGTTTAGGGTTAGGGTTAGGGTTAGGGTTAGGATTAGTGTTAGGGTTAGGGTTAGTGTTAGGGTTAGGGTTAAGGTAAGGTTAGGATTAGGGTTGGGGTTATGATTAGAGTTATTGTTACTGTTAGGGTTAGGGTTAGAGTGAGTGTTAGGGTTAGGGTTAGGGTTAGTATTAAGGTTAGTGTTAGGTTTAGGGTTAGTGTTATGGTTAGGGTTAGGGTTAGTATTAAGGTTAGTGTTAGGTTTAGGGTTAGTGTTATGGTTAGGGTTAGTGTTACGATTAGGATTTGTGTTAGTGTTTGTTTTAGGGTTAGGTTTAAGTCAGGGATATGGTTAGGGTTAGGGTTAGCGTTAGGGTTAGGGTTATGTTTGGGTTTAGGGTTCGTTTTAGGGATAGGGTTAGGTTTAGGTTTATTTGGGGTTAGAGTTAGGTATATGGTTCATGTTAGGATTAGGGTTAGTATTAGCTTTAGGTTTAGGGTTAGGCTTAGTGTAATTTTTAGGGGTTAGGGTTAGGGTTAGCATTAGGGTTAGGGTTAGTGTTAGGATTAGGGTTAGGGTTAGTGTTAGTGTTAGATTAGGGTTAAGGTAAGGATTACGGTTAAGTTTATGGTTATGATTAAATTTAGGGTTAGGGTTAGGGTTAGGTTGAGTGTTAGGTTCAGTTAGGGTTATGTTTAGTGTTAGATTTAGGGTTAGTGTTATGGTTAGGGTTATGGTTATGATTAGGATTAAGGTTAGGTTTAGGTTTAGGGTTAGGGTTAAGTTAGGATTAGGGTTAGGTTTTGGGTTAATGTTAGGGTTAGGGTTAGGGTTGGTGTTACTGTTCAGGTTAGGGTTAGACTTAGGGTTAGGTTTACTTAGGGTTAGGGTTAGTGTTAGTGTTCATGTTAGGGTTAGAGTTAAGGTTAGTGTTATATTTAGCTTTAGGTTTAGGGTTAGGGTTATTGTTATGGTTAGTTTTAGTGTCAGGGTTAGGGTTAGGTTAGCCTTAGGTTTAAGATTACTTTTAGGGTTAGTGATAGCATTAATGTTAGGGTTATTGTTATCATTATTGTTAGAGTTAGTATTAGGGTTCATCTTAGGTTTAGGGTTAGGGTTACTGTTAGGATTAGGGTTAGATTTAGGGTTAGGCTTACTGTTAATGTTAGGGTTAGGGTTCGGTTTGGGGGTATAAATAGTGTTAGAGTTAGAAATAGGTTTAGAGTTTGTGTTATGGTTAGGGTTAAGGTTAAGGTTAGTGTTACATTTAGGGTTAAGTTTAGGGTTAGTGTTATGGTTAGGTTTAGGATTAGGTTTAGTTTTAATGTAAGGGTTAGGGTTAGAGTTAGGGTTAGGGTTAGGATTAGTGTTAGGGTTAGGGTTATGGTTTAGGTTTTGTGTTAGTGTTAGGTTTAGGGTTAGCATTATGGTTAGTATTAGGTTTAGATTTAGTGTTAGGTTCAGAGATATTGTTAGGGTTTAGGTTAGTGTTGAGGTTAGTGTTAGGGTAAAGGTTAGGTTTAGGGTTAGTTTTAGTGTTAGGATTAAGCTTAGGGTTAGAAATAGTGTTAGGGTTAGATTTAGTGTTTGTGTTAGTGTTAGGGTTAGGATTAGGTTTATGTATGGATTAGGTTTAGAGTTAGGTTAGGGTTAGGGTTAGTGATAGGGTTAGGGTTAGGTTTACATTTAGGTTTATGTTTAGTGTTAGTGTTAGGGTTAGTGTTAGTGTTAGTGTTAGGGTTAGTGTTAGAGTTAGGATTAGGGTTATGTTTAGTGTCCAAGTTAGGCTTCGGTTTAGGGTTAGTGCTAGGGTTATTGTTAGGGATCATGTTAGGTTTAGTGTTAGGATTTGTTTTAGGGTTATGTTGAGGGTTATGGTGAGGGTTATGGTTAGAGTGAAGGGTAGGGTTAGTGTTAGATATAGTTTTGGGGTAAAGGTTAGTGTTTTTGGCATAGTGTTAGGGTTAGGTTAGGGTTAGGGTAAGGGTGAGTTTTAGGTGTAGTGTTAGTGTTAGGATTATGGTTAGGATTACAGTTAGGATTAGGTTTAGGGTGAGGGTTACTGTTAGGGTATTGTTAGGGTTAAGGTTAGCGTTAGTGTTAGCGTTAGGTATAAGTTAAGGTTAGGTTTAGTGTTAGGGTTTGGGTTAGGGTTAGGTTTAGGTTAGAGTTAGGGTTAGCATTAGGGTTCATGTTAGGGTTAAGGTTAGGATTAATGTTATGTTTACGTTAAAGTTAGGGTTAGGGTTAGGGTTAGTGTTAGGGATAGGATTAGGTTTAGGTTTAGTGTTAGGGATAGGGTTAGGTTTAGGGTTAGGGTTAGGGATTGTGTTAGCATTAGTGTTAGGGTTAGTGTTAAAGTTAGAGTTAGGTTTAAGGTTACATTTGGTGTTAGTGTTTAGGTTAGGGTTAGGGATGTTATTAGTGTTAGGTATAGGTTTAGAGTTAGTTTTAGGGTTAGGGGTAGGGTTAGTTTTACGGGTAGGGTTAATCTTATGGTTATGGTTCGTGTTATGTTTAGGGTTAGGGTTATGTTTAGAGTTAATTTTAGGGTTAGTGTTTGGGTTATTGTTCGGGTTAGGGTTAGGGTCAGTTTTAGAGTTAGGGTTAGGGTAGGGTTATTGTTAGGATTAGTGTTAGGGTGAAGGGTATGGTTTGTGTTAGGGTAAGGTTTAGGGTTAGGGTTTGTGTTAGGTTTAGGGATAGGGTAAGTGTTATGGTTATGGTTATGGTTAGTATTAGGGTTAGAGTGAGGCTTAGTGTTAGATTTAGGCTTAGTTTTAGAGTTAGGGTTAAGTTTAGGTTTAGTGTTAGGTTTAGGGTTAGAGTTTGGGTTAGGGATAGTGATAGGGTTGGGGTTGGGGTAAGAGTTAGTGTTAGGATTAGAGTTAGGTTTAGCATTAGGGTTAGTGTTAGTGTTAGGGTTAGAGTTGGGGTTAAGTTTTGGGTTAGGGTTACATTTATGTTAGGCTTAGGTTTATGGTTAGGATTAGGTTTATTGTTAGGGTTATGGTTAGGTTTAGAGTTAGTCTTAGAGTTAGGTTTAGGGTTAGGTTTTTTGTTAGCATTAGGATTAGAGTTAGTTTTAGTTTTAGGTTTAGGGTTACATTTAGGGTTAGGTTTAGGGTTGAGATTAGTTTTAGGGTTAGGATTAGGGTTCGTTTTAGGATAGTTTATGGTTAGTGTTAGGCTTAGTGTTAAATTTAGGGGTAGGCTAGTGTTACTGTTAGGTTTAAGTTTAGGGTTAGTATTAGGAATAGTGTTAGGGTTAGGGATAGGTTTAGGGTTCGTGTTTGGATTAGGGTTAAAGTTAGGGTTTTTGTTAAGTTTAGGGTTAGGGTTATGGTTAGTGTTACTGTCAGTATTAATTAGGGTTAGAATAAGTGTTAGGGTTAGGGTTAGTGTTAGGGTTAATGTTAGGGTTAGGTTTAGTGTTACAGTTAGGGTTAGGTTTAGGATTAATGTTTGGGTTAGGTCTGGTGTTAGATTTAGTGTTAGTATTAGGGTTAGTGTTAGGGATAGGGTGAGATTTAGGGTTAGTATTAGTGTTGGGGTTAGGGTTAGGTTTTGGGTTAGAGTTAGGGTTAGGGTTAGTATTAGGTTTAGGGATAGGGTTATTGTTAGGGTTAATATTAGGGTTAGGTTATGTGTAAGGGTTAGGTTTAGGGTTAGGGTTATGGTTGGGTTAGGGTTAGAATTTGGTTTAGGTTTAGGGTTAGTGGTAGGGTTAAGTTTAGGCTTAGTGTTAAAATTAGGTTTAGTTTTAAGTTTAGTGTTAGGTTTAGGGTTAGTGTTAGGGTTAGGGTTAGGGATAGTGTTAATGTTAGGGATAGGTTTAGGTTTATGGCTAGGGTTAGTGCTAGAGTTAGGGTTATGTTTAGTGTAATGGTTTGGGTTAGGGTTAAGTTTAGGGTTAGTGATAGGGTTAGTTTTAGTGTTAGGGTAAGGGTTTGTGTTAGGATTCCGGTTAAACTTATGTTTAGTTTGTTAAACTTATGTTTAGTTTAAGAGTTAAGGTTAGGGTTAGTGTTAGAGTTAGGGTTAGTGTTAATGTTTTGGTAAGTGTTAGTGTTAGCCTTTTAGTTAAGATTACGGTTAGTTTAGTGTTAGGATTAGGGTTTGGGTTAGAGTTACAGTTAGGGTTAGGGTTAGTGTTTCATTTAGGGTTAGGGATATGGTTAATGATAATATTAGGGTTAGGGTTAGGGTTAGGGATAGAGTTAGTGATAGAGTTAGATTTCAGATTATGGTTAGTGTTAATGTTAGGGTTAGGGTTAGGTTTAAGGTTATTTTAGTGTTAGGGTTATGGTTCTGGTTAGGGTTTGTGTTAGGGTTAGAGTTATAGTTAGGGTTAGGGTTCATGTTCATGTTAGGGTTAGTGTTAGGGTTAGGGCTAGGGTTAGGTTTAGGTTTAGTGACAGGATTAGTGTTAGGGTTAGCATTAGTTTTAGTGTTAGGGTTATGGTTAGGTTTAGGGTTTGGGTTAGTCTTAGGGTTATGGTTACTGTAGCTTTAGTGTTAAAGTTAGGTTAATGCTAGGGTTAGGATTAGGTATCAGATTAAGTTTCATGTTAGGGTTACGGTTAGGGTTAGTGTTAGGGTTAGGGTTAAGATTAGGTTTAGGGTTAGTGTTACAGTTAATGTTAGGGTTAGGATTTGTGTTAGTAATAGGGTTAGGTTTAGGGTTAGTGTTAGGATTAGGGTTCGGGTTGGGTTAGGGTTATGTTAGTGCTAGTGTTAGTGTTACTCTTAGAGTTAGATATAGTGTTAGGTTTAGGGACAGGTTTAGGGTTAGTGTTAGGGTTAGGGGTAGGGTAGGGTAGGGTAAGTGTTAGGGGTAGGGTTAGTGTTAGTGTTAGTGTTAGGGTTAGAGTCATGTTAAGGATTAGGTTTAGGGTTAGTGTTAGTGTTAGGGATAGGGTTAGGGTTAGTGTTAGGGTTAGGGTTAGGGTTAGGGTTCGTGTTAGGGTTAGGGTTGGTGTTAGGTTTAGAGTTAGGATTGGTTTTAGTATTTGGATTAGTGTTAGTGTTACTGTTAAGGATAAGCTAAGCAATGAATTCTGTCCAACATCAAACAAATCTGACCAAATAATTATGGGAGGTATTTCAATACATGCATATTTTCCTGTTTTCTCCTAAAGGGCTCTCAGATTAAGTTGTTTTTGCATGCTTAAGCATAGGTCTACTTTTACAAGGAACATACCAGAGTTCCTAGAGAGAACTGATGGAGTGTGTGAAGTTTCAATAAGCTAGCACAAACCCTGTTTGATTTTCAACTCCAATAACTATCCCGTATAGGTCAAAATGAAGTGAAATCTTAAAAGACAAATTTTTCCTGACAGCGAACCTGTGAAAGGAGAAGGCCTAAACCTGGGGAACAGAGTAAACCTAGCAAAAAGATAAATCCTGTGAAGTAACAAAGAACTTTGAATAAAACTAACTCTAACCCTAGCTTTTCCCCTAACCCTAATATTTTTATGAAACCTTTGACCATAGAATTCCCAAACTTGGGCAGCCTAGTGGGGAAAGCTAAGGGATGAATGCTGTGCAGTATCAAAGAAATCTGTCCAAAAAGTTTATGGAGTATATCAGTACATGCATATTCCTAAAGGACTCTTGAATAAAGTTGTTTTTACATGCTTCAGCTTAGGCCTACTGTCACAAGAACAAACCAGAGATTGCTCACAGAGAATTGATGGAGTGTGAAGTTTCAAGCAGCTAGCACCAATGCTGTTTGATTTTAAACTCCATTTCCATTTACCTGTATAGGACAAAATGAACTAAAACTTTAAAATACAAACTGTTCCTTACAGTGAACCATTGAACCTAGGAGGCCCAAACGGGTGGAGTATAGTAAGAAAATAATGAATCCTGCCCAGTATCAAAGACATTTTTTTAAAAAAAGTACCTCTAATCCTAATACTAGCTTTAACACTAGCCCTAACACTATCCTTAACACAAACCCTAAACTGATTGAAAAACTGATGATCCTAGAAGTCCCAAACTTGGGAAGCCTAGTGGGATAAGCTATCAGATGAATCCTATGCAGTATCAAAGAAATATGACCAAATAATTGAGGTGGTATTTTAGTTCATGCATATTTCTCTGTTTTCTGCTAAAGGGCTCTCAGATAAAGTTGTTTTTGCCATCTTCATCATAGGGCTACTTTCACAAAGAACCAGAGAGTTCCCACAGAGAACTGATTCAGTGTTTGAAGTTTCAAGCAGCTAGCACCAACTCGGTTTGATTTCAACCTCCATTTTCATTTACCTATATGTCAATATGAAGTAAAACCTTAAAATACAGAGTGTCCCTGTTAGCAAACCATTGAAATGAGAAGGCCCAAACCTGAGGAACATATTAAGGCTAGGTAAATGATGACTCCTTCCAAGTATCAAAGTAATTTGTACAAAACTTACTCTCACCCTAACAGTACATCTAAACCTAGCCCTAACGCTAAACCTAACACTAACCCCATCCTGATTAGAGAACCATTGATCCTAGAAGTCCCACACTTGGAGAGCTTTGTGGGGAAAGCTAAATAATGAATCCTACTCAGTATCAAACAAATCTGACAAAATAATTATGGGAAGAATTTCAGTGCATGTATATTCCCTGCTTTCTCCTAAAGGGCTCTCAGATAAAGTTGTCTTTGCACGCTTCAGCTTAGGCTTACACTCACAAGAAACATACCAGAGTGTCCCCCACAAAGAATTGAGGGTGTGTGTGCAGTTTCAAGCAGCTAGCATAAACTCTGTTTGATTTCCAGGTCCATTTACATTAACTCGTATAGGTCAAAATGAAGTAAAATGAAAACATTTACTGTTTCAGACACAAAACAGTTGAACCAGAAGGCCTAAATATGGGAAACAGTGTAAGGTTATTTAAAGATGAATCCTGGATTGTATCAAAGAAATTTGAATAAAGTAACTCTAACCCTAATTCTACCTCAAAACTGAGCCCTAAACCTAACCCTAAACATTAACATAGCCCTATTCCTAACCCCAAATTTAACCCTAGTTTTAACTGTAACCATTGGCCAAAGCCTTGATCTAACTGTATCCATTACCATAACTCTAACCTTAACCCTAATGCTAAACGTAGCCCTAACCCTATCATTTACCCTAGACATGCTTTAACCCTAACCCTCTACCAACCCCTAAATGTAGCTCCAACCATAACACTTACCCTAAACCTAACCCTAAACCTAGGCCTAAATATAACCCTAACCCTAACACTAGCTCTAATCCTAACCATAAATGTAGCCCTAAACCTAGCTGTAATCCTATATTTTATCCTAAAATTAAGCCTAAACAAATGCTAACAATAGGAATAAACCTAACTTTCTAGCTATCCCTAAGGCTATTTAAAACCTTAAACCTATCCTGAACCCTAAATCTAACCATATCCATTAACCTGAACCTAATGCTAATTAAAGCCTTAACTCTAAACCCTAATCAAAACCATTCCCTATTCCAGACCGTGACCATAATAACAAACCTAGCTCTAAACCTGACATTTACCCTAAACCTAACCCTCACAGTAGACCTGTTCATAACCAAACCCTACAACTACCCTTAATTGTAATGCTAGACCTCATATTAGACCTAGCCTTAATCCCAGCCCTAGCCCTAACATAAACCCTCATCCAAGCTGTAAACCTCGTCTTAACCATAACCCTCACCCTAACTCTAACCCAAGACCTAATCCTAACCATAACCCTAACCCTAACCTTAATATAACTGTATCCATTACCCTAAACATAACCCTTATCCTAATGATAACACTAAGACTAACCCTAACCCTATCACTATCCACAAAAATATCAATTACCCTAAACCTAACCTGAACCCTAAACCTAACCCTATCTTTACCCTAAACCTAACCCTATCTTTACCCTAAACCTAACCCTAATTCGAGCTGTAACCCTAAACTCAAACCTAAACTAAGCCCTAACACTGACCCTGGTCCGAATAATTCCCCTAGCTCTAAATCTGACTCCTACCCTCTACCTAAACCTTACAATAGACCTAGCCATAAACCTTTCTGTAAAACTATTTCTAACAGTAACCCTAGACCTGACATTAGCCCTAGCCATAATTCTAGCCCTAACCTTAACACAAACCCTCATCCGAGCTGTAAACCTAGCCTTAATCTTAACCCTCACCCTAACCCTAACCCAAGACTTAATCCTAACCATAATCCTACCCCTAACCGTAACTGTATCCATTACCCTAAACATAACCCTTACCCTAATGATAACCCTAGGACTAAACCTAACCCTATCACTATCCCCAAAACTATCAATTTCCCTAAACCTAACCTGAACCCTAAATCTAACCCTATTTTTACCCTAACACTAAACCTAACTCTAATTCGAGCTGTAACCCTAAACTCAAACCTAAACCAAGCCCTAACCATGACACAAACCCTAGCCCTTATCCTAGCCCTAAACATATCCTTAATTACAACCCTAACCCAAACTCTAGGCCAAACCTGACACTAACTCTAGCCCTAATCTTAGCCATAATTTAGCCCTATCCCTAACCCTAGTCCTAAGACTAACTCTAACTCTAACATTAGACCTTTCACTTGTTCTAAGCCTTACTGTAACCCTAACCCTAGCCCTAACCCTAGCCCTAACCCTTGCCCTATCCTTGGCCCTAGCACTAACTTTAGACAAAACCTAACTCTAAGTCGAGCCCTAAACTGAAGACTAAGCCAAACCCTAACACTAGCCCAAACCATAACACTAATCCTAAAACTAGCCCTAACCTTAGCCCTAGCCCTAAAACAAAATCGAGCTATAGCTATAACACTAACCCTTAACCTAAACCAAACTCTAACCTTAAACCTAGCCCTAACACTAACCCTAACATGAGTTGTAAGCCAAAACCTTAAACTAACCCTGAACCTGACACTGACCCTAACACTACTAGATCTAAACATCACCCTAACCCTAAAGCTAACCCTAACAATAACTCTAGCCCTGAAACCCTAAAACTAGCCCTAAACTTCACCCTAGAACTTACATTAGCCCTATCCCTATTTCTATCCCTAACTTAACCCAAAACCTTGCCCTAATCCTAGCTTTAACCCTAGCCCTATTCATAACCATAAACCTAGCCCTTAACTAATATCTAACTCTATCCATTACCATAACCAAAACCATTACCCTAATGCTAACCCTAGGCATGAACCTAACCCTAACCCTAATCTTAATGCAATCTATTACCCTGAACCTAACCTGAACCTAAACTTAACCTATCATTACCCTAACCCTAACACACTAATTCAAGCCCTAACTTTAAACCTTAACCTATCCCAAACCCTAACCCTGACCTTGACCCCAATAAAACCCCTAGCTCTAAACTTGAACATAACCCTACACCTAACCCTTACTTTAGATGTAGCCATAATCCTAACCCTAAATCTATCTTTAACCATAATTCTGGACCTGAAATTAGCCCTAGCCCTAATCCTAGTCCTAAACCTAAAACAAACCCTAGCCCTCATCCTAGCCCTAAGCCTAGCTTTAATCATGACCCTAACCCTAACCCTACTCCTAACCCTAATTCTAACCCTCACCCTACCTCTATACCTAGCTATAATGCCATCTCTTACCCTAATCTTAAACCTAAACCTAAACCTAACTCTAGGCTTAAGCCAAACAATAAACCTAGCCCTAATCCTAGCACTAATTTATTCCTATCTCTAACCCTAACACTAAGCCTAGAACTGAGACTCACTTTAACTTTCGCCCTATACCTATCCCTAGTTCTAACCCTATCCCTTACCATAACCATATCCCTAGCCCTAACCCTTGTCCTATCCTTAGTCCCAGCTCTAACCCTAAATCTAACCATAACTCCAAATCTAACCCTAACCCTAAGCCTAAGCTTAACACTTACACTATCCCTAAACCTAACCCTAGGACTAAACTAAAACCAAGAAATAGCCCTAACACTAAACATTAACTTAAACCAAACCCTAACACTAAACCTAGACATATCCTTATACTGACCCTACCACTATTCCTAGGTCTAACTCTTACCCTAACTCTAACCCAAAACCTATGCTAATCCTATTCCTAGATCTAACCCTGAAGCTAACTCCCAGCCTAGCCCTAACCATAGCTCAAAACCTAACCCTTTTGCTAAACATTACGCTAAACCTAACCATAGTTCTAACCCTCACCCTAACCCTAACGCAAGACTTATTCCTAACCATAACCTAGCCCTAAACTTCACTCTAACTGTATCCATTACCCTAAACATTATCCTTACCCTAATGCTAACCCTAGGCCTAACCCTAAACTTATCACTATCCCCCAAACTGTCTATTACCCTAAATCTAACCTGAACCCTAAACCTAACCTTATCATTACCCTAATGCTAACCCTAATGCTAATTTGAGCCCTAACCCTAAACTCAAACCTAAACCAAAGCCCAACACTGACCCTGACATTAATAATTACCCTAGCTCTAAAACTGACTATTACCCTATATCTAACCCTTACACTAGACATAGACATAAACCTAACCCTATAACTATCCCTAACCATAACCCTACACCTGTCTTTTGCCCTAGCCATAATCCTAGCCTTAACCATAACACAGACCATAGTCCTTATCCTAGCCCTAAACATAGCCTTAATTATAACCTTAACCCTAACCCTAGGCCTAAACCTAACACTAACCATAGCCCTAATCTTAGCCCTAATTTAGCCCTATCCCTAACCCTAACCCAAACCCTAGCCCAAAGACTACATGAACTCTCACACTAGCCCTAACTCTAGTTCTAACCCTATATATTACAGGAAGCCTAATCCTAGCCTGAGCCATAGGTCTAACCCTAGCCCTATTCATATCCCTGGCCATAACCCTCAATCTAACCCTGACTCTAAATCTAACTCTAAAAATAAGCCTAAGCCTACACGTAACCCTAGTCCTAACCCTAAGGCTAATCCTAATACTAGTCCTAACCCTAACACTAGCACTAAAACCAAACTGAGCCATAGACCTAATCCTAACCCTTAACATAAACCAAGCCCTAATCCTACACCTAGCCCTAACCCTAGCAATAATCCGAGTCTTAAGTTGAACCCTAAAACTAATCCTCACCCTGACTCTGACCTTAAAACTAACCCTATGTCTAAACATCACCCTAACCCTAAACCTAAACCTAACACTAGACCTAGTTCTAACCCCTAACACTAAAATTAGCCCTAATCATAACCCTAGTACTTACATCAGCTGTAACCCCAACCCTAGCCCTAACTTAACCCAAATCCTAGCCCTATTCTGAGTCCTAAACCTAGCTTTAACCCTAAACCTAACTCTAACCCTATCACTAATTGTAACCATAACCCTAGCTGTAACCCCAGCTCTAACCCCATCCATTACCCTAACCATAACCCTAACTCTAGGCGTAAACCTAACCCTATCCCTAACCTTCACCCTATCCATTACCCTAAATCTAACCTAAAAACTAAACCTAATCCTATCATCACTGATCATAATCTTAATGCTAATTCAAGTCCTAACTTTAAACCTTAACCTATCCAAAACACTAATCGTGACCATGACCCTACTAATACCTTTATCTCTAAATCTGATCCTAACCCTAAACCTAATGCTTACAGAAAGCATAGTTATAAACCCAACCTTAAACTATCTTTAACCGTAACCCTAGACCTGAAATTAGCCCTAACCATAATCCTAACCCTAAACCTAGCCTTAATCCTAAGCTGAACCATATCCTGAGCCCTAACCCTAATTCTAACCCTCACCCTAGCCCTAAAACTACCTATAACCCCACCCCTTACCACAAAACTAACCATAACCCTAAACCTAACCCTAACACCCACCCTAACCATAAGCCTAATACTAACACTAAGACTAGCGCTAATCCTAGGTCTAATTTAATCCTATCCTAACCCTAACCCCAGCCCTAAGACTAACTAGAACTCTTGTGCTAGCCCTAGCCCTAGTTCTATCCTTAGCCCTATCCTAACTCTAGATCTAAACCTAACTCTAAATATAAACCTAACTCTAAATTTAACTGTAATCATAAGCCAGACCAAACCCTAACACTACCCCTAACCATAATGCTAATCCTAAAACTTGCCCTAGTCCTAGCCCTAGCCATAAAACAAAACCAAGCCATATCCCTAACCCAAACCATTAACCTAAACCAAACCCAAACCTTACACCTAGCCCTAACCCTAACTCTAAAAATTACTCTGACCCTGATGCTGACCTTAACACAAAACCTAGCTCTAATCATCACCCTAACTTAAATTAACCTAACACTAGACCTAGCCTTAACTGTAACACTAAAACTAGCCTTAATTGTAACCCTAGTTCATACATTAGTCATTGTCCTAACCCTAGCATTAACACTAACACAAATTCTACCCTGGATCCGAGCCCTAAACCTAGCTTTAACCCTAATCTTAACCCTAACACTAGCCTAAACCTAACCCAAACCCTCTCACTTACCCTAAGCCAAATCCTAACCCAAATGCTAACCCTAGTCCTCAGCCTAACTTCAACTCTAACCATATCACTAGTCTTAACCCTAGCCCTCAATCTACCTCTAAACGTAACCCTGACCCTCATCTCACCCTAAAAGTAACCCTAGGTCTAAACCTGACCCTATACCTAAACCAAAACATATCAAAAGACCTACCAGTAATCCTATACTTATGCCTAAGCCTAACACTATACCTATACCCAAAGCTAATCCTAAATATAGCTATAACTCTAGCCCTAGACCAAAACAAAATACTAGCACCAGCCCTAACAATAACCCTTAACCTAAACCAAACACTTACCCTATCCCTAGACCTACCCCTCATCCTAATTCTGGCTCTAACCCTAAACCTAACCCTATCCCGAACACTGACCCTGATTCTAACACTTAAACTAGCTTTAAACCTGACACTAACCCCAAACCTAGACCTAACACTAGACCTAGCTATAACCCTAAACCTAAAACTAGCCCTAAATATAACCCTACCTTTTACATTACCCATAGTCCTAACCCTAGACCTAAACCTAACACAAAACCTAGAGCTAATCCTAGGCCTAAACTTAGCTCTAAGTATAAACCTAAGCCTAGCCCTAACCCAACACTAACTCTAACCCTAACCCTCTCTTTAGACCTATGCTGGGAGCCATTAGCCAAGTAGGTATGACAATTTCCTTGCCAGCGTACCCCATGTTGCTTAGTGGAAGGACTCGTGGAAATAGGACATTTTGCAGTGACATTGCATGTAGGTGACCTTGCTCAAGGACCAGGGCGGATTAGGGTGTTCCCGGTTTAGGATAATCGGGTTTAGGGTCTTCCAGGTTTAAGATTATTCCTGCTGGGAATAGGGCGTATCCTGCTGCCTGAGTTCCCCTTGAGTTCTCACGGGATTCAGACAGTATTTTTTTTTTGGGAGATAGAAGCCCAGTGGAGGTGGATTTGGGCAGAGAACGTGGATTTCCCCAGAACGTGATTGTAGACGGCTGGTGTGAGTTCAGGAATAAAGAGTTGCTGTTTGAATCTACAAGATGTGTGGTGGCTCGTGATTTTGTGCCCAGCCAGACTGCGGCAGACCTAACCCTAGCTCAAAGCCTAACCCTTACACTAAACATAACACTAGCCCTATCCTAAATCCTAATCCTAACCCTAGCCCTAATCCTAACCTAACCCTAGTCTGAAATTTAGCTGTAACCATATCCATTACCCTAACTCTAATCCTAACCCTAATAAAAACCTTATCTCTAACACTAAACCTAACTCTAACTATAATCTTGAACTTAGAACTAAACCTAAACCTAACCCTCACACTAGACCTAACCCTAGCTCAAACACTAACCCTTATACTAACCTAACCATAACCTTAACCCTAAACTAACACTTACCCTAACCCTAACACTTACCCTAAACCAAACCCTAGCCCTACCTCTAAACCTAACCCTAATCCTAGACTTAATCCCAACCATAACCTAGCCCTAACCCTAGCTCTAAAACTATCCATTACACTAAACATAACCCTAACCCTAATGTTAACCCTAACCCGATCACTGAAACCTAACCCATCCGTTACTTTAAAACTTAACTAAAACCTAAAGGAAACTCTTCCATTACCTTAACTCTAAACCCAACCCTAACGCTAATTTGAGCCCTAACCCCTTAACCTTAACATAAACCAAACGCTAACCCTGACCGTGACACTAATAATAACCATAGCTCTAAAGTTGACCTTTAACCTAAACCTAACCCTTACAATGGAACATGTCAAAACCTAACCCTAAAACTATCCTTAACCATAACCCTAGACCTGATATTATCCCTAGCCCAAGACCTAGCCCTAACCCTATCAGAATACCTAACCCTTATTCTAGCTCTAATCCTAGCCTTAATCCTAACCTGAACCATAACTTGAGGCCTAATCCTAATTCTAAACCTCACCCTAGCCCTAAACCTAGCTATAACCCCACTCATTCCCTTAAACTTAACACTAACCCCAGTGCTAACCCTAATCCTAGCCCAACACCTAGGCTTAAACCTAACACTAACCCAGGTCTAATCCTAGCTCTAATTTAGCAGTAACCCTAAACCTCACCCTAAGCCTACTCCTAAGAATAACTCTAATTCTCAACCTAGACGTATTCCTAGTTCTAAACATATTCCTTACCATAACGCTAACCCTAGCCCTAACCCTAGCATGAACCCTAACTTTGGATCAACCCTAACTCTAAATCTAACCTTAACCCTAAGCCTAAACTTCACTCTAAAACTAGCCCTAAACCTGATGCTAATCCAAAATCTAGCCTTAACCTTATCCCTATCCCTAAAACAAAACTGAGCCATAGCCCTAACCGTAACCCTTAACCTAACCCAAAACCTAACCCTACACCTAGCACTAACTTTAGCCCTAATTCAAGTTCTAAACCTAACACTAAAACTAACCCTGACCCTTACACTGACCCTAAATATAACCCTTGCTCAAAACATCACCCTAACCCTAACCCTAAAACTGGCACAAACTGTAACACTAGTTCATACATTAGCCATAGCCCTAACTCTAGCCCTAAGCAAAACCAAAACCTAGCTCTTATTTGAGACTTAACCCTAGTTTTAAACCTAACCCTAACCCAAAACCTAGCCTTAAAACTTACCCTAACCCTAGCCAGAATCCTAAACCAAACCCTAGCCTTATCACTAGCTCTAACCCTATCCATTACCCTAACCCTAACCATAACCCTAATACTAACCCTAGGCCTAACCCTAACCTTATTGCTAACCCTAACCTTATTCATTAACCTATACCTAACCTGAACCCTAAACCTAACCCTATCATTACCCTAACCCTAATGCAAATGCTAATTTGAGCCCTAATCCTAAACTTAACCTAAGCCAAACCCTAACTCTGACAATTTCCGTAATAATATACCTAGCTCTAACCCTGACCCTACCCCTAAACCAAACCCTTATACTAGACCTAGCCATGAACCTATCCCTAAAACTCTTCCTAATGTAACCATAGACCTGACATTTGCCCTAGCTGTAATCCTAGCCCTAACCTTATCACACACCATAACCCTAACCCTAACCATAACCATAACCATAACCTTATCCCTAATCCTATCCATAACCCTAGCCCTAAACTTAGCTCTAACCCTATCAATTACCCTAAACATAGCCCTAATTCTAATGCTATACCTAGGCCTAAATCTAAGCCTATGCCTAAATGTAACCCTACCCATTATGCTAAACCTAACGTGAACCCTAAACCGAACCCTATCATTACCATAACACAAATCCTAATGCTAATTTGAGCCCTAACCCTAAAACTTAACCTAAACAAAACTCTAAATATGACCCTGACCCTAATAATACACCTAGCTCTAAATTTGACCCTTACCCTAAATCTAACCCTTACACTGAACATAAACATAAACCTAACCCTAAAACTATCCCTAAATGTAACCCTAGAACTGACATTTTCCCTAACACTAATCCTAGCCCTAACCAAAACACAAACCTTAACCCTCATCCTAGCCCTTAACCTAGCCTTAATCATAACTCTAACGAAACCCTAGCCCTAACCCTAATTCTAACCTTCATCCTAGCCCTAAACCTAGCTCTATTGCCATGATTTACACTAAACCTAACCCTAGGCCCAAAACTAACCCTAGGCCTAAACATAAACATAAACCTAGCCTTATTCCTAGCTCTAATTAAGCCCTATACCTAACCAAACCCTAAGCCTAGCCCTAAGACGAACTCTCACTCTTGCCCTGGCTCTATCCCTAGTTCTAATCCTATTTTTATCATAACCCTATCCTAGCTATGAACCTAGAACTAAGGCTACCCATATCCTTAGCCTTAGACCTAACCCCAGATCTAATCCTAACTCTAAATCTAAATCTAAACCTAAGACTAAACCTAACCATAACACTAGTCCTAAACCTAATGGCTAATCTTAAATCTAGCCCTAATCATAGCACTAGCTCTAAAACAAAACCGAGCAATAGCCCTAAATTTAAAAATTAACCTAAACCAAAACCAAACGCTACACCTAGCCCTAACCCTAGCCCTAATTCGAGTCCAAACCATAACCATAAAACTACCCCTGACCTTAATTTTGAACCTAATATTAACCCTAGCTCTAAACATCATGCTAATATTAAACCTAACCCTAACACTAGACCTAGTCCTAACCCCAATCTTATAACTAGCCCAAATCGTAACTCTACTGAAAACATTGGCTGTAACTCTGAACATAGCCATAACTCTAAGCAAAATTTAGCCCTAATTGGAAACCTAACCCTAGCATTAACCCTAAACCTTACACTAGCCCTAACCCTACCCTAAATGTAACTGTAACCCTAGGTCTAACCCTATCCCTTACCCTAAGAAAAACCTAACCCTAATGCTAAACCTAGTCCTAAACCTAATCCTATGACTAGTACTAACCCTAGCCCTCACTCTACCTCTAACCATAACTCAAACCTGACACATAGTCTTACCCTAATGGTAACCGTAGGTCTAAACCTGACCCTAACCCTATACTGAACCCTAACACTAGCACTAGATATAAACCTATTCCTAAACCTAACCCTAACACTAGCACCAGACCTAAACCTAATCCTAAATCTAGCCATATCTCTAGCCCTAGATATAAACAAAAACCTAGCCCTAGCCCTAAAAATAAACCTTAACCTAACCCAAACACAAACCCTACTCCTAGACCTAAACCTAGTGATAATTCTGGCTTTAACCATAAAGCTAAGTCTAACCTGGCTTTAACCAAAAAGCTAAGTCTAACCTGACCCTGACCCTAACACTAACTCTAGCTCTACACATCACGCTAACACTAATCCTAATCCTAACACTTGACCTAGCCATAATACTAACCCCAAAACTGGCCCTAATCATAACCCTAGTTCGTACATTAGCAGTATCCCTAACATTAGCCCTAAACTAACCCAAAACCTGGCCCTAATCCTAGTGCTAACCCTAACTTTAACCCTAACACTAGCCCTAGCCATAAGCCAGTCCCTAACCCTTCCTTAACCCTAGTTATTATCATATTTGTTACCTTAATCCAATCCTAAATCTAATGCTAACCCTAGTCCTAACCCTAATCCATATCCTAACCCAAACCCTAACCCTATTACTAGTCCTAACCCTAGACCTCATTCTAGATCTAACCAAAAACCAAACCCTAATCCTACCCCTGAAACTTATACTGACCCAAACACTAACTGTAGGTCTAAACCTGACCCTAATCTGAACCCAAACCCTAACATTAGCCCTACCGGTAACCCTATACCGAAATCTAAACCTATCACTAGTCCTAGACCTAAACCTAATCCTAAATCCAGCCATAATTCTAGCCCTAGACCAGAACAACAACCTTGCCCTAGCCTTAACAATCACCCTTAACATAACCCAAACACTAACCCTACTTCTAGACCTAAACCTAGTCCTCATTCTGGCACTAACCCCAACACTCACTCTAAACTGAACATTGACCCTGACCCTAATAGAAACCTAGCTCCAAAGCTCACCCTAACTCAAAACTTAATCCTAACACTACACCTAGCCATAACCCTAACCCTAAAACTAGCTCTAATCATAACCGTAACTCTTAACTACCAATGGCCCTAACCCTAGGCCTAAAATAACACAAAATCTACCCCTAAACCTAGGCCTAAACATAGCCCTAAGTGTAACCCTATACTAAACCTAACCCTAACCCTAACCTTCCCTTTAGACCTAACCCTAGGTCAAAGCCTCACCTTTACCCTAAACATAACCCTGGCCCTATCCCAAACCCTAACATAACCCTAGCCCTAATCCTAACCTTAAGCATCGTTTTAACCATAGCTCTAATTCTATACACTACCCTAACCCTAGCCCTAATCCTAACCATAACTCTAGCCCTAACCCTAGCTCTAACCCTATCCATTACCCTAACCATACTCCTTAGCCTAATTCTAACTTTAGGCTTAACCCTAACCCTATCACAATCCCTAAACCTATCCATTACCCTAAAAATAAAATGTACCCTAATCCTAAGCCTATTCATTACCCTAATCCTAACTCTAACACTAATGCTAATTAAAGCCCTAAACCTAAACCTTAGCCTAAACTGAACCATAAGCCACACCTTGACCTTAATACATCTAGCTCTAAACTTGACCCTTACCTTAAATCTAACCCTTACACTAGACCTAACCATAAACATAACCCTAAATCTATCCCTAACCGTAACCCTAGACTTAACCCTAGTCACTTACCCTAACACAAACCATAGCTCTAAACCTTATCCTAACCAAAAAACTAACCCTAACACTAGACAAACCCTAACTCTGGCCATAACCATAATCCTAGCTCTTACATTACCCATACACATAACACTAGCCCTAAACATCACACAAAACCTAGCCCTAACCCTCGCCCTAAACCTAGACCTAAGCATAACTCTAAACCTATCTCTAGCATTAACCTTAACCCTAACACTGGCTCTGGCCCTAACCCTACTCAAATTCTAATTCTTACCCTAAACATAAAAATAGCCCTAACCCTCAACCTAACCCTAAACCTAGCCCTAATCCTAACTGTAAACATAGCACAAACTCTATCCATTACCTTAAACATAACCCTAACACTAATGCTAACCCAAGCCATAACCCTAACCCTAACCATAGCCCTGAGTCTAACCCTAACCCTCACCCTAGCCCTAACTCTAGCTCAAACCCTAACACTTCTGCTAAACCTAACACTAACACTAACTCTAGGCCTATCTCTAAACCTAGCCAAAATCCTAAGGTTAACACAAGCCCTAACACTAGCACTAACCCTATCATTTACCCTAAACATAAACCTAAGCCAAATGCTAACCATAGGCCTAACCCTAATCCAATCGCTAACACTAATCCTATCTATTACTCTAAACCTAACCTGAACTCTAAACCTAACACTATCCATTACTTTAACCCTAACCCTATTGCTAATTTGAGGCCTAACCATAAATCTTATCCTAAACCAAACCCTAAACCAGACTGTGACTTTAATAATACACCTAGCTCTAAACCTGACGTTTACCCTAAACTTATCTTTCCACTACACCTAGCCATAAACCTAAAGTTAACACTATTCCTAACCCTAACATTAGACCTGACATTGGCCCTAGCCCTCATCCTAGCCCTAATCCTAGCCTTAATCCTAACCTAAACACTCACCCTATTCCTATACCTAATTTTAACCCTCTACCTAGCCCTGAACCTAGACATAACCTCACCCTTTCCCTTAAAACTAACCATAACCCTAACACTAACATTAACCCTAATTCTAGCCCTAACCATGTGTCTAACCCTAACACTAAACCTAGCGCTAATCTAGCACTATATTAGCCCGAACCCTAAGCAAATCCCTAACTCTAAGAATACCTCTAACTCTCAACCTAGCCCTATTTTTATTTCTAAACCTGTCCATTACCGTAACCCTAACACTAGCCCTAACCTTAGCCCTAATCTTAAATCAAACCATAACTCTAAATCTAACCCTAACCTTAAGCCTAAACCTCACCCTACCACTACCTGAACACAATCATTAATCATAAAACTAACCCTAACCCTAGCCCTAGCCCTAGCCCTAAAACAAAACCGAGCCATTACCCTAAACCTAAAATTAACCTAAACCAAAACCTAAACCTACAACTAGCCATAACTCTAGTTCAAATTTGAGTCCTAGGACTAAAACTAACCCTACACTGACTCATATCCAAACACTAACCCTAGCTCTATATATCACCCTAACCATAAAGCAAATGCTAACACCATTCTGAGCCGAAAACCTAACCCTAAAACTAACCCTAATAATAACCCTAGTTCTTACATTAGCTATAGTCCTAACGCTAGCCCTAACCCAAAAACAAAAATAGCCCTAATCTGAGCCCTAATACTAGATAAAATCCTAACCCTAGCCCTAGACCTCAACCTAACCCTAATCCTAGCTCTAAGCCTAGTTGTAACATTATCCCTTATCCTAAGCCAAACCCTATCTCTAATGCTAACCCTAGACCTAATAGTAATCCTTACCCTAAATCAAACACTAACCCTATTACTAGTCCAAACCCTAGCCCTCATTCTATCTCTAAACCTAACCCCAAACCTAACACTAATCTTCACCCTTATTCTGACCAAAACATTAATTATAGGTCTAAACCTGACCCTAACCCTAAACTGAACCCTGAAACTAGCCCTACCATTAAATTTTACCTAAACCCAACCCTATCACTACCCCTAGACCTAAACCTAATCCTAAATCTACTGATAACTCTAGCCCTAGACCTAAACAAAAACTTAGTCCTAGCACTAACAATAACACTTAACTTAAACCAAACAATAACACTACCTCTAGACCTAATGCTACTCCTGATTCTGGCTTTCACCCTAACTCTAATCAGAACACTGACCCTGACACTAACACTAAACCTAGCTCTAAAACTGACTCTAAACCAAAATCTAAACCTAACACTAGACCTAGCCATAACCCTAACCCTAAAACTATCCCTAATAAGAACCCTAGATCTTACATTACCCATAGCACTAAAACTAGACCTAAACCTAACACAAAACTTAGCCCTAATGCAAGGCCTAAACCTAACTAAGCATAACCCTAACCCTAAACCTAGCCCTCACACTAAGCCTAACCCTCAACTTAGACCTAAGCATAGCTCAAAGCCTAATCTTTGGCCTAAACATAACCCTAGCCTTATCCCTAATAATAACCCTAACCCTAGTTCTAAACCTAACCCTAACTCTAACCCTAACCCTATATATTACCCTTATGATAACCCTATTCCTAATGCTAACCCTAGGCCTAACCCTAACCCTATCACAAACCCTAAATCTCTCCATTACCCTAAACCTACCCAGAACCCTAAACCTAACCATATTCATTACCCTAAACCTAACTCTAACCCTAATGCTCATTTGAACCTTATCCCTAAATCTTAACCTAATACAAACCGTAATCCTGACCCTGAACTTAAAAATACCTGTAGATCTAAAACTGACCCTTACCCTAAACTTAACACTTACAGTAGACTAAGACATAGACCTAATTACAAATCTACTCCTAAATGTAACACTAGACCTGACATTATCCCTAGCGCGAATTCTAGACCTAACCCTACAACAAACCCTAGCACTCAGCCTAGCCCTAAACCTAGCCTTAATCAAAACTGTAACCCTAAACCTAGCCCTAATCCTAATTATAACCCTCACCCTACCTTTAAATCTAGCTATAACACATCCCTTACCCTAAACCCTAAACCTAGTCCTAATGCTAGGAGTAAGCTGAACACTAACCCTAGTTCTAAACCTTGCCCTGATTTAGCTCTATCCCTAAAACTAACCATAACCCTATCCCTAAGACTAACTCTAACTCTCGCCTTAGCCTTATCCCTAGTTCTATCCTTATCATTTACCATAACCCTAAACCTAGCCCTAACACTTGCCCTATCATTAGACCTAGCCCTAATCCTAGATCTAACCCAAACTCCAAGTCTTAACATAACCCTCAGCCTAAGCCTAACAAACACTAGCCCTGACCCTAATGCTAATTATATAACCTAGGACTAAAACAAAACTGAGCAATAGAGGCTGAGGATATGACTCAAGTGGTACCGCATTCACCTGTCATGCACGGGGTGCTGGGTTTGATCCTCAGCAACAATAAAAATATAATTAAAAAATAGATGTTGTGTCCACCAAAAACTAAAAAAATAAAAATATTAAAAATTCTCTCTCTTTCTCTCTCTCTCTCTCTCTCTCACTCTCTCTCTTTTTCAAAAACCAAAAACTGAGCAACACTCCTAACCTTAAACCTTAACATAATCCAAACCCTAACACTACACCTAGACCTAACCCAAGCCGTAATTCAAGTCCTTATTATAACCTTAAACTAACCCTGACTCTGTATCATATCCTAACACTCACCCTAGGTCTAAACACCATCCTAAACTTAAACCGAACCCTAACAGTAACCCTAGACTTAAATTAAGTCATAACCCTAACCTTAAAACTAACCTTGACGCTGACTCATATTCTAACAGTCACCCTAGCTCTAAAGACCACCCTAAACTTAAACTGAACCCTAACAGTAATCCTAGCCCTTATTTGAGACCTAACCCTAACCCTAAAACTAACACTGTCTCTGAATCATATCCTAATACTAACCTAGCTATAAATATCACCCTAACATTAAACCTAACCCTAACACTAGACCTACACCTGCCCCCAACCCTAATTTTAACCCTAGTTCTTATATTACCCATTGCCATAACATTAGCCCTAACACTAACACAAAAATTAGCCCTAATCTGAGCCCTAAACCTAGATTTAACCCTAACCCTAACCCTAAATCTAGCCCTAACCCTAGCTCTAAGCCTATCCCTTACCCAAAGTGAAACCCTAACCCTGATGGTAACCCTAGACCTATCCCTAATCCTTAGCTAACCAAAATCCTAACTCTATTAATAGTCATAACCCTACCCTCACTCTATCTCTAACCCTATTCCAAACCCTAATGTTAACCCTGATCATTTTTTTCATCCTAACAGTAATCCTAAGTCTAAACCTGGCCCGAACCCTAGACCAAACCCTAACACTAACCCTAGACATAAACCAAATCCTATATCTAGCCTTAACTCTAGCTCTAGACCTAAACAAAATCCTATCCCTAGCCCTTAAAGTAACCCTTAAACTATCACAAACACTAACCCTACCCCTAGACCTAAACCTAGCTCTAATTCTGGCTTTAAACCTAATTCTAACTCTAACCCAAACATTGACCCTGCCTTTAAGAGTAAACCTACCTCTAAACCTGACCCTAACAACAATCTCAACCTAACACTAGACCTAGCCAAAGTCCTAAACCTAAAACTAGCTCTAATCATAACCCTAGCTCTTACATTACCCACAGCCCTAACCCTAGGCCTAAACCTAACACAAAACCTAGAGCTAATCCTAGGCCTAAGAATAACCATAACCATAACCCTAACCTAACACTTGCTTACTCCTAACCATAGCTCAAAGCCTAACTCTTATCCTAAGCATAAACCTACACCTATCCCTAAATATACCACTAACACTAGCCCTAATCCTAAACTTAACCCTAGCCCTAAACTTAGCTCTAAACCTACCCATTACCCTAAAACTAACCCTAAACCTATTGATAACCCTAGGCCTAACCTTAACCCTAAACTTAACCAGAAAACTAACACTAGACCTAACCCTAAATCTCACACTCACCATAGACCTAACTCTAGTTCAAACCCTAACCCTTACCATAAACCAAAACATAACCATAGCCCTAAACCTAAACCTAAACCTCAATCTAAAGCTAACCATAACCCTATGCCTACATCTAACCATATCCATTACTCTAACCTGAACCCTAACCATACTCTAATGTTATCCCTAGACCTAACTCTAAACCTAACCCTCGCCCTAGCCCTAACCCTAGCTCAAAACCTAACCCTTATGCTCAACATAACCCTAACACTAACCCTAGTTCTAACCCTAACCCTAACCCTAACTCAAGACCTATTCCTAAATATAACCCTAACCCTATCCATTATTCTAATCATTACCCTTACCATAATGCTAACCCTAGGCCTAACACAGACACTATCACTAAACCTAACCATATCAATTACCGTAAACCTAACCTGAACCATAAATAAAAATCTATCATTACCCTAACCCTGCCTAATGCTTATTTGAGCCCTAATGCTAAATGCTAACCTCAACCAAACTCTAACCTGATCCTGACACTAATAATTCCCCTAGCTCTAAATCTGAACCTTAGCCCTAAATCTAACCCTTACACAAGACCTAGCCATTAACATAAACCTAAAACTATCCTCTCCTCAACTGTAACCCCAAACCTGATATTAGCCCTAGCCTTAATCCTAGACCTAACCTTAACAAAAACCCCAGCCCTTATCATAGCCCTAAACCTAGATTAATCTTAACCCTAAACCTAACCCTAACTCTAACCCCAATACTAACCCTAGCCCTAATATTACCCCTAATTCACCCTATCTAAAAACGTAACCCTAACCCTAGATCTAAGAATAAATATAACTCTCACATTAGCCCTATCACTAGTTCTAACCCTATCACTTAACGTAACCCTAACCCTAGCTCTAAACTTAGTCCTAACCCATGCCATATACTTAGCCCAAGCACTAAACTTAGATCATAATCTATCTCTAAATCTAACACTAACCCGAAGCCTAAGCCTAACCCTAACACTAGCCCTAACCCTAACACTAATCCCAAAACTAGCCCTAAACCTAGCCCTAGCCCTAAAACAAAATCAAGCCATAAGCTCTATTCCTAACCCTTAAACTAAACCAAACCCTAACCATACACCTACCCCTAACCCTAGCCCTAATTCGAGTTTTTAATCTGAACCCTAAAACTAACCCTGACACTGACTCTGACACTAACACTAACCAAGCTCTAAACATCACCCTAATCCTAACACTAACTCTAACAATAAACCTAGCCCTAATCTTAACCCTAAAATTAGCACTAATTGTAACCCTTGTACTTACATTAGCCGTAATCCTAACCCAATCACTAACTTAACCAAAATCCTAGCCCTAATCTGAGTCCTAACCTGAGCTTTAACCCCAACCTTAACCCTAACCCTAGCCCTAGCCCTAATCATAAACAGAACCCTAGCCCTACCCTATACATTACCATAACAATAACCCTAACCCTAATGCTAACCCTAGGCCTAAACCTAACCCTATCTCTAATCCTATCCCTATCCATTTCCCTAAACCAAACATGAATCCTAATTCTAAGCCTTACAATACCCTAACCATTACCCTAATGCTAATTGAATCCCTAACTTTAAGCCTGAAACTATTCCAAACCCTAACCTAGACCTTCACCTTAATAATACCCCTAGCCCTAAATCTGACCCTAACCCTAAACCTAAACCTTACACTAAACATACCCATAATCCTAACCCTAAAACTATCTTCAAACATAATTCTAGACTTGAAATTAGCCATAATACTAATCCTAGTCCTAACCCAAAAACAAATCCTAGCCCGGATCCTAGCCCTAAACCTAGTCTTAATCATAACCCTAATCATAACCCTTATTCTAAACATCACCCTACCTCTAAAACTAGCGTAACACCATCCCTTAGCCTAAACTGAATCCTAAATCTAACCCTAATTCTATGCTTAAACTGAACACTAAACATAGACCTAATCAAAGCCCTAATTTAGCCCTATCCCTAACCCTAACCCTAACCCTAACTCTATTCATAAAACTAGCCCTAACCCAACCACTAGCAGTAAAACATAAACGAGCAATAGTCCTAACACTAAACCTAACATAAACCAAATCCTAACACTACACCTAAACCTAACCATAGACTTAATTTGAGTCCTAACCATAACCTTAAAAGTATACCTGACACTGAATCATATGCTAAACTCACCCTAGCTTGAAACATCATCCTAAACTTAAACCTAAACTTAACAGTGACCCTAGCCCTTATTTGAGTCCTAAACCTAACCCTGACCCTGACTCATATCCTAAAACTAACCCTAGCTCTAAATATCACCCTACTAGTGTCTGTTGTGTTGGCAATATGTAAATCAATGGATGTGTAACTGATGTGATTCTGCAATCTGTGTATGGGGTGAAGGTGGGAGTTCATAACCCACTTGAATCAAAGTGTGGAATATGATATGTCAAGAAATTTGTAATGTTTTGAACAACCAACAATAAAAAATTTTTAAAAAATAAATAAATAAATAAATATCACCCTAAACATAAACTTAACCCTAACACTAAAACTATGCCTACACCTACCCCTAACCCTAAAATTAACCTTAATTGTAACCCTAGTTCTTATATTAGCGATTTCCCTAACTCTAGTCCTAACCCTAACACAAAACTTGCCCTAATCCAAAACCTAAACCTAATTTTAACCCTAACCCGACCCTAACTTTAGCCCTAATCCTAGCTATAAACCTATCCCTTACCCTAAGTGAAACCTTAACACTAATGGTAAACCTAGACCTATCCCTAGTCCTTAGGCTAACCAAAATCCTAACCCTATTAATAGTCCTGATCCTAGCCCTCATTCTACCTCTAATCCTATCCCAAACCCTTTCACTAATCCTGACCCTTATTCTGAACCAAACACAAACCCTAGGTCTAAAACTGACCCTAAACCTAGGGCAAACCCTAACACTGGCCATACCACTGACTTATACATAAACCTAACCCTAACCCTAGCCCTAAGACTAACTCTAACTCTCACCCTATCCCTATCCCTACTTCTAAGCCTATCCATTACCATAACCCTAACCCTTGCCCTATCCGTAGGCCTAGATCTAAATCTAACTCGAAATCTAACCCTAACCTTAGCCTAAGCCAAACACTAAAACTAGCCCTAACCCTAATACTAATGATAAAACTAGCCCTAACCCTAACCCCAGCAGTAAAAAAACTCAGCAATAGCCCTAATGATAAACCTTAACTTAAACCAAAACTTTACACTACACCTAGACCTTACCATAGCCTTAATTCAAGTCCTAACCCTAACCTTAAATCTAACCCTGAACCTGACTCATATCCTAATGCTCACCCTAGCTCTAAACACCCTCCTAACCTTAAACTGAAACCTAAAAGTAAACCTATTCCTAATTCAAGTACTAACCCTAACCCTGACCCTGACTCATATCCTAACATTAACCCTAGGTCTAAATATCATCTTAACCTTAAACCTAACCCTAACACTAGACCTACCCCCAAACCTAAACCTAAAACTAACCCTCAATGTAAACCTAGTTCTTATACTAGCCATTGTCCTTTCATTAGCCCAAACCCTAACTCAAAATCTAGCCCTAATCAGAGCCCTAAACCTAGATTTAACCCTAATCCTAACTCTAGCCCTAACCCTCACTCTAAGGCTTTCGCTTACCCTATGAATAACCCTAACCCTAATGGTATCCCTAGACCTATGCCTAATCCTTAGGCTAACCAAAATCCTAACCTTATTATTAGTCTTGACCCTAGCCCTTATTCTAGCTCTAATCCTATCCCAAACTTGAATGCTAACGCTGACCCTTATACTGACCCTAACACAAACCCTAGTTCTAAACCTGACCCTAACACTAGCACTGGACCTAAACCTAATCCTAAATGTAGCCTTATAACTAGCTTTAGAACTAAACAAAAATCTAGTCCTAGGCCTAACAATAACTCTTATCCTAACAAAAACACTACCCTACCTCTAGACATAAACCTACTCCTAATTCTGGCTGTAACCCTAACTTAAACTCTAACCCAAACACTGACTCTGCCTTTAATAGTAAACCTACTTATAAACCTGACCCTAACTGAAAATCTAAACCTAACACTAGATCTTGGCGTAACCCTAACCCTAAAAATATCCCTAATCATAATCCTAGCTCTTACATTACCCACAGCTTTAACCCTAGGCCTAAACCTAACACAAAACCTAGAGCTAATCCTAGGCCTTAACCTAGCCCTAAGCATAACCCTAACCCTAACCATAGCCCTAACCCAAACCTAACCCTCACCTTAGTCCTAACCATAGCTCAAAACCTAACCCTTACTATAAACATGAACCTAGAACAATCCCTGAATCTAACCCTAAACCTAGTCCTAATTCTAACCGTAACCCTAGCCCTAATCCTAGCTCTAAACCTACCCATCACCCCAAACCTAACCCTAAATGTAACCCTAGCTTCAACCCTAATCATAATCCTAAACCCTAAACAGAAAAGTAACCCTAGACCTAACTCTAAATTAATACTCGCTATAGCCCTAACCATAGATCAAACCCTAAGCCTTACCATAAACGTAAACATAACCATAGACCTAACCCTAAATCTAAACTGAAATATAGCCCTGTCCATAAACCTAAACCTACATCTAACCGTACTTATTACACTAATCCTAACCCTAAACTTAATTATAACCATTCCCCTAACCCTAACTTTAACCCTAAACCTTCCGTAATCCTATCCCTAAACATAACCCTGAACCTAACCCTTGCTCTAACACTAATCATAGTTCAGAACCTAACTCTTACACTAAACATAACACTAACTCTAACCATAGTTCTAACCCATACCCTAACACTAACTCAAGACCTAATCCTAACCATGAGTCTAGCTATAAAGTTAACTCTAACTGCACCCATTTCCCTAATCATATCCAATACCCTAATGCTAATTCTAGGCCTAACCCTATCTCAAGACATAATCCTAACCATAACCCTAGCCCTAAACTTAACTCTAACTGTATACATTACCCTAAACATAACCCTTTCCCTAATGCTAACCCTAGGCCTAACCCTAAACCTATCACTAAACCTAACCCTATCAATTACCCTAACCTACCCTTCACCCTAAATCTATCCTTAACATCACCCTAACCATAACCCTAGGGCTAATTTGAGCCCTAACCCTAAATCAAATCTAAAAGAAACCCTGACTATGACAATCACCCTTATAATTCACCTAGCTCTAACCTGACCCTTACCCTAAACCTAATCCTTACATTAGACCTAGCCAAAACCTAACCCTAAAACTATGAATAACCATAACCCTAGACCTGACATTAGCCCTAGATATAATATCCTAGCCCTAACCGGAACACAAACCCTAGCCCATATTAGCACTAAACATAGCCTTAATCATAACCCTAACATTAAACCTAGGCCTAACTTAAAACCAACCCTATCCCTAATCTTAGACCTAACTCAGCCCTATCCCTAACCCTAACCCTAACCCTAGCCCTAAAACTAAGTCTAACTCTCTCCCTAGCCCTACAGATAGTTCTTACCCTATCCCTTACTGGAATTATAAACCTAGCTCTAATCCTAGGCCTAACTCTAGCCATTTCCTTAGCCCTAGCCCTAACCTTGGATCTAACCTTAACTCTAAATCTAACTCTAATGCAAAGCCAAAGCCTAAATCTAACACTAACCCTAACCCTAAACTTAATGCTACTCCTAAAACTAGCCCTAACTCTAGGCCTAGCCCTAATACAAAACCGATCCATATCGCTAACCCTAAACCTTAACCTAAACCAAACTCTAACCCTACACCTAGCTCTAACCCTAGCCCTAATTCTACTTTTAAGCAGAACCCTAAATTTAGCCGTAACCCTGATTCTGATGCAAACACTAACCCTAGCTTTAAACATTACCCTAAACAAAACCCTAAACATAACACTATACCTAGCCCTAACCTTAACCCTAACCCTAAAACTAGCCCTAATTGTAACCCTAGTACTTACATTAGCCATAACCCTAACCCTAGCCCTAACTTAACCCCAAACCTAGCCTAATCTGAGCCCTAAACCGAGCTTTAACTCTAACCTTAACCGTAACCCTAAACCTAGCACTAAGAATAACCATAACCTTAGCTCTAACCCTAGCTCTAACCCTATCCATTACCCTAACCATAATCCTAATGCTAATGCTAACCCTAGGCCTAAAGCTTACCATATCCCTAATCCTAACCCTATCCATTACTCTAAACCTAACTTGAAACCTAAACCTAACAATATCCTTACCCTATTCCTAAACCTATGCTAATCCGAGCCCTAAGTTTAAACCTTAACCTATGCCAAACACTAATCACGACCCAGACACAAACAATACCATTAGCTCTAAACCTGACCGAAACTCTAAACCTAAACCTTACACTACATCTAACCTAACCCTCAACTATCTTTTACTGTAAAGCTGAACCTGAAATTAGCTCAAGCTCTAAACCTAGCATTAATCCTAACCCGAACCATAACCCAAGGTTTAAATATAATTCTAACACTCTCCCTAGCCCTAAACCTAGTTATAACCCCATCCCTTACCCTAAACCTAACAATAACCCTAAACCTAACCATAATCTTAACCTAACCATAACCCTTGCCCTAACCCTAGGCACAACCCTAACACTAAGCCTAGCACTAACCCTAACTTAGTCCTATTCTAACCCTAAACTTAGCCTTAAGACTAACTTTAACTCTTGCCCTGGCCCTAGCCATACTTCTATCCTTAGCCCTAGCCCAACCCTGGATCTAAACCTAACTCTAAATTTAAACCTAACTCTAAATTTAACCATAACCATAATCCTAAACCAAACCCTAACACTAGCCCTAACAATAATGCTAATCCTAAAACTTGCCTTACCCCTAGCCCTAGACTTAAAACAAAACCAAGCCATATCCCTAACCCTAAACCTTAACCTAAACCAAACCACAAACCTACACCTAGCCCTAACCCTAACTCTAAAAATAACTCTGACCCTGACCCTGATCCTAACACTAATCCTAGCTCTAAACATCACCCTAACCTTAAGTTAACCCTAACACCAGACCATTCCTTAACCCTAACCCTAAAACTAGCCCTAATCTTAACCCTAGTTCGTACATTAGTCATTGTCATAAACTAGCCCTAACCCTAACACAAATTCTACCCCTAATTCTAATCCCAATCCTAGATTAAACCCTAATCTTAACCCTAACTAGCCATAACCCTAACCCTAAACTGAGCCCCATCCCTAGCTCTAACCGTATCCCTTACCCTAAGACAAACTCTAAACCAAATGCTAACCCTAGTCCTAACCCTAATCCAAAGCCTAACTTAAACACTAACAGTATTACTAGTCCTTACCCTAGCCCTCATTCTAGTTCTAACCCTAACCTTGACCCTTATTCTGATCCTAAAATTACCCTAGTTCTAAACCTGACTCTAACCCTAAACCAAACCCTAACACTAGCCCTACCGGTAAGCCTATTCCTATACTGGACCATAACACTAGATCTAGACCCCAAACTAATCCTAAATATAGCTATAATTCTAGCCCTAGACCTAAACAAAACCCTAGCTCTAGCCCTAACAATAACCCTTAACCTAAACTAAACACTTACCCTACCCCTTGACCTAACACTAGTCTTAATTGTGGCTCTAACCCTAACCCTTATCCTATCCGGAACATTGACCATGACCCTAACATTAACCTATCTCTAAATCTGACCCTAACCCAAAACATAGTCCTAATACTAGACCTAGCCATAACCCTAAACCTAATACTAGCCCTAAACATAACCCTAGCCCTAACCCAATTTTAACCCTAATCTTAACCCTATCAGTAGGCTTAACCCTAACCATAATCATAACACTAGCCCTAAACCTAACACAAAACCTAGTCATAATCCAAGGCCTAAACTTAGCCCTAAGCATAACCCTAACCCTAACCCTAGCCCTAACACTAACATTTGACTTAGACCTAACCCTAGCTCAAAGCCAAACCCTTACCCTAAACAAAACCCTAGCCCTATACTAAACCATAACCCTAACCCTAGCTCTTATCCTAACCTTAATCCTAGCTTAAATTTTAGTTCTAACCCTGTCAATTACCCTAACCCTAACCTTAAACCTAATTATAAACCTATCCCTAACACTAAACCTAACCCTAAACATAAACATATCCCAAGACCTAACCATAAACCTAAACCTCACCATAGCCCTAGCCCAAGCAGAAACATTAAGCCTTACACTAAACCTAATCCTAAGACTAGCCCTAAATCATAACCTAACTCTAACCCTAACCCTAAATCTAATATTATCCATTACCCTAAAACTAACCCAAACTGAAATAAAAACTCTAGCCATAACCCAAACCCTAAACCAAAACCTAACCATAAACATATCCCTAGAACTGAACATAAACCAAACCTTCACCCTACTCATTACCCTAGATCAAATACTAACCCTTACCCTAACCTAACCATAACCCTATCCCTAAACCTAACACATACCGTAAACCAAACCCTAGCCCTATCCCTAAACCTAACTCCAATTTTAGACTTAATCCAAACCATAACCTAGCCCTAACCATAGCTCTATATCTATCCATTATACTAAACATAACCCTAACCTAATGCTCACCTTAACCCTATTGCTAAACCTAACCCATCCATTACCCTAAAAATTAACTGAAACCTAAACCTAACCCTATCCATTACCATAACCCTAAGTCTAAACCTAACACTAATTCAAGCCCTAAACCTAAACTCTGACCAAAACCAAATGCTAACCCTGACCCTAACCCTAATAATACCCTTAACTCTAAATCTGACCCTTACCCAAAATATAGCTCTGACACTAGACCTAGCAATAACCTAACCCTAAAACTATCCTTAATCATAACTCTAGACTTGACATTAGCCCTAGCCTAGTTCTAGCCCTTAACCTAAAAGAAACCCTATCCCTAAACCTTGCCTTAATCCTAACCTAAACACTAACCCTAGCCCTAATCCTAATTCTAACCCTCACCATAGCCCTAAAGCTAGCTATAACCCCACCCATTCCCCTAAACTTAATCCTAACTACAATGCTAATCCTAAACCTATCCCTACCCCTAAGCCTATCCCTAACACTAACCTTAGCCCTCATCCTAGCCCTATTTAATTTTAACACTAACCCTAAGCCTAAGCATAGCCCTGAATCTATATCTAAATCTCGTCCTAGCCATTTCCCTAGTTCTAAACCTTTCCCTTACCATAACACTCACCCTAGCCCTAACCCTAACCCTGGATCTAACCCTAACTCTAAATATAACCCTAACCCTAAACCTACACCTCACCCTAACACTAGCCCTAACCCTAACACTAATTCAAAATCAAGTCCTAACCCTAGCCCTAGCCATAAATGAAAACCGAGCCATAGGCCTAACCCTAAACCTAACACACAGAAGTCAAGATGAAGTGAAACATGCAAATATAAACTGTTCCTGACAGCAAACCTTGAACTGAGAAGGCCCAACCTGGGAAACATGGTAATGCTAGGTAAAAGATGAATCCTGACCAGTATCAAAGAAATTTGAACAAAACTAACTCTAACCCAAACATTAGTTCTAACCCTAGCCCTAACCCTAATCCAAAAACTAAACCTTTCCTGTTTATAGAGCTTGATCATAAAAGTCCCAAATTTGGGGTGCCTAGTAGCGCAAGGTAACAGATGAATCCTGCACAGTATCAAAAATTCTGACCAATGAAGGATCCAACATGGCGGCTGGCATGGAGAGATCAAGTCTCTGACCTCTTCAGCGGCACAGGCATAGAGAGTCATAAACCATCTAAATGCTGATTGCTCAGGAACACTAGGCAATGCTGAGCTGATGTGGATCTGGGGCGAACAGTCTGGGCCTCTCAGAAAACACACTGAGCCTGGATCGGCTGAATTCAAGCTCCCATTCGCCTGAGTGTTGCAGACAAACCACTGTGACTCAGCACTAAACGAGCCCGCTGAAACAACTTGTTGGCCCTTCTGATCCTACGGAGGTTAATGCCAACCAAGCCTTCATAGGCAGTGGCCACAGGATTGAAACGGGGCTTGGGAGAGACAGTCAGGACCCACCTGTTGCATTGGTCGCCATTTGCATGGGATACCACCATGGCAAAGAACTGACGTCACCAGAATGTGGCAGAGGAGATAACTTCATTGAAACCAGTGGTGACAGGTGTGTAATCCCCTAGCCTTCCCTCTCCACACAGCGGGGAAAACTTAAGGGCCCCTCCCAGCTCTCCCGTTAGTGAGATAGCCAGACCGAGGGAATCAGGAGGGGCGTGGGACCTGTGGCGCGGAACTACCAGCTACCGCTCCCACCAGTGCTGAAAACTGAGGTCTGTTGAACCAGCTACCGGGGGCGTGGCTACCAGAGGGCAAGCAAATTTCGCTGAGGGTTCTCAGCCCCAAGCTCTACAAACTTAGGGTGTGAGGGAATAGCAAAAAGGGAGAGTGTGCCCAGTCGTTCATGAAAACAGGGCTCCAAGAGATATGGGATAACATAAAAAAACCAAACTTAAGAGTCATCAGGATACAGAAAAGTATAGAGATTCAAACCAAGGGAATGAGTAACCTGCTGAATGAAATAATTACAGAAAACTTTGCAGAAAAAAAAAACCAAACAGATATACAAATTGTAGATGCATACAGGACACCGAGCATACAAAATCACAGTAGACCAACGCCAAGACACATTGTTATGAAGATATCCAATATACAGAACAAAGAGAAAATATTAAAGCTACAAGAGAAAGGAGGCAGATTACATTCAGAGGTAAACCAATAAGGTTAACAACGGATTTTTCATCACAGACGCTGAAAGCGAGAAGATCCTGGAACAACGTATTTCAAACACTGAAAGATAATGGATGCCAACCAAGGATTCTATATCCAGCAAAATTAAGCTTTAGGTACGACAACGAAATAAAAATCTTCCATGATAAACAAAAGTTAAAAGAATTTGCAGCCAGAAAACCAGCATTGCAAAGCATCTTGAGCAAAACACTACAAGAGGAAGAAATGAAAAACAATAAACAAAACCATCAGTGGGAATGCCTCAGTAAAGGCAAAGGGTGGGGGGAAAGTAATCATGGAGTCACAAACTAAATTTAAAAAAAAAGATAAATAATCAAACATGGCTGGAAGTACAAACCATATATCAATAGTAACTCTAAACGTTAATGGCTTAAACTCTCCAATAAAGCGACATAGGCTGGTAACATGGATAAAAAAAACAAATCCAACAATATGCTGCCTCCAGGAGACACATCTAAATGGAAAAGACATACACAGACTGAAGGTGAAAGGTTGGAAAAAAATATACCACGCACACGGTCCTCGAAAGCAAGCAGGGGTGGCCATCCTCATATCGAATAAAATCGACTTCAAGACTAAGTTAATCAAAAGGGATAAGGAAGGACATTATATACTGTTAAAAGGAACCATTCACCAACAAGACATAACAATTATCAATATTTATGCACCAAATAATGGTGCTGCGACGTTCATAAAACAAATTCTCCTCAAGTTCAAGAATCAAATACACCACAACACAATGATTATGGGTGATTTCAACACACCACTCTAACCATTAGACAGATCCTCCAAACAAAAGTTGAATAAAGAAACTATAGAACTCAATATCACAATCAATAACCTAGACTTAACTGACATATATAGAATATATCAACCATCATCAAGTGGATATACTTTTTTCTCAGCAGCACATGGATCCTTCTCAAAAATAGACCATATATTATGCCATAGGGCAACCCTCAGTAAATATACAGGGGTGGAGATAATACCATGCATTTTATCTGATCATAATGGAATGAAACTGGAAATCAATGATAAAAGAAGGAAGGAAAAATCCTACATCATATGGAAAATGAACAATATGATACTGAATGATCAATGGGTTACAGAAGACATAAAGGAGGAAATCAAAAAATTCTTAGAGATAAATGAAAATACAGACACAACATATCGGAATCTATGGGAAACAATGAAAGCAGTTTTAAGAGGGAAATTCATCGCTTGGAGGTCATTCCTCAAAAAAAAAGGAAAAACCAACAAATAAATGAGCTCACACTTCATCTCAAAGCCCTAGAAAAGGAAGAGCAAAACAACAGCAAATGTAGAAGAAGGCAAGAAATAATTAAAATCAGAGCAGAAATCAACGAAATTGAAACAAAAGAAACTATTGAAAAAATTAACAAAACTAAAAGTTGGTTCTTTGAAAAAATAAATAAGATTGACAGACCCTTAGCCATGCTAACGAAGAGAAGAAGAGAGAGAACTCAAATTACTAACATACGGGATGAAAAAGGCAATATCACAACAGACGCTACAGAAATACAGAAGACAAATAGAAATTATTTTGAAAACCTATATTCCAATAAAATAGAAGATAGTGAAGACATTGCTAAATTCCTTAAGTCATATGATTTGCCCAGACTGAGTCAGGAGGAAACTCACAACTTAAACAGAACAATAACAATAGATGAAATAGAAGAAGCAATCAAAAGACTTCCAACGAAGAAAAGCCCAGGACCAGATGGGTATACAGTGGAGTTTTACAAAACCTTTAAGGAAGAAATAATACGAATACTTTTCAAGTTATTTCAGGAAATAGAAAAAGAAGGAGCTCTGCCAAATTCATTCTATGAGGCCAACATCACCCTGATTCCGAAACCAGACAAAGACACCTCAAAGAAAGAAAACTACAGACCAATATCTCTGATGAACCTAGATGCAAAAATCCTCAATAAAATTCTGGCGAATCGGATACAAAGGCACATCAAAAAAATTGTGCACCATGATCAAGTAGGATTCATCCCTGGGATGCAGGGATGGTTCAATATACGGAAATCAATAAATGTTATTCACCACATCAATAGACTTAAAAACAAGAACCATATGATCATCTCAATAGATGCAGAAAAAGCATTCGACAAACTACAGCATCGCTTTATGTTCAAAACATTAGAAAAACTAGGGATAACAAGAACTTACTTCGACATTGTAAAAGCTATCTATGCTAAGCCTCAGGCTAGCATCATTCTCAATGGAGAAAAATTGAAGGCATTCCCCCTAAAATCTGGAACAAGACAGGGATGCCCTCTATCACCACTTCTATTCAATATAGTTCTCGAAACACTGGCCAGAGCAATTAGACAGACGAAAGAAATTAAATGCATAAAAATAGGAAAGGAAGAACTTAAATTATCACTATTTGCAGGTGACATGATTCTATACCTAGAAGACCCAAAAGGGTCTACAAAAAAAACTACTAGAACTAATAAATGAATTCAGCAAAGTGGCAGGATATAAAATCAACACACATAAATCAATGGCAGTTCTGTATATCAGCAACAAAACTTCTGAAACGGAAATGAGGAAAAACACTCCATTCACAATATCCTCAAAAAAAATAAAATACTTGGGAATCAACCTAACAAAAGAGGTGAAAGATTTATACAATGAAAACTACAGAACCCTAAAGAGAGAAGTAGAAGAAGATCTTAGAATATGGAAAAATATACCCTGTTCATGGACAGGCAGAACTAACATCATCAAAATGGCGATATTACCAAAAGGTCTCTATAGGTTTAATGCAATGCCAATCAAAATCCCAATGGCATTTCTTGTAGAAATAGATAAAGCAATCATGAAATTCATATGGAAAAATAAAAGACCCAGAATAGCAAAAGCAATTCTAAGCAGGAAGTGTGAATCAGGCGGCATAGCAATACCAGATTTCAAACTATATTACAGAGCAATAGTAACAAAAACAGCATGGTACTGGTACCAAAACAGGCGGGTGGACCAATGGTACAGAATAGAGGACACAGAAACCAATCCACAAAACTACAACTATCTTATATTTGATAAAGGGGCTAAAAGCATGCAATGGAGGAAGGATAGCATCTTCAACAAATGGTGCTGGGAAAACTGGAAATCCATATGCAACAAAATGAAACTGAATCCCTTTCTCTCACCATGCACAAAAGTTAATTCAAAATGGATCAAGGAGCTTGATATCAAATCAGAGACATGCCATCTAATAGAAGAAAAAGTTGGCTACGATCTGCATTCTGTGGGGTCGGGCTCCAAATTCCTCAATAGGACACCCATAGCACAAAAGTTAATAACTAGAATCAACAAATGGGACTTACTTAAACTAAAAAGTTTTTTCTCAGCAAGAGAAACAATAAGAGAGGTAAATAGGGAGCCTACATCCTGGGAACAAATTTTTACACTCACACTTCAGATAGAGCCCTAATACCCAGAGTATACAAAGAACTCAATAAATTATACAATAAGATAACAAATAACCCAATCAACAAATGGGCCAAGGACCTGAACAGACACTTCTCAGAGGAGGACATACAATCAATCAACAAGTACATGAAAAAATGCTCACAATCTCTAGCAGTCAGAGAAATGCAAATCAAAACCACCCTAAGATACCATCTCACTCCAGTAAGATTGGCAGCCATCCTGAAGTCAAACAACAAGTGCTGGAGAGGATGTGGGGAAAAGGATACTCTTGTACATTGCTGGTGGGACTGCAAACTGGTGCGGCCAATTTGGAAAGCAGTATGGAGATTCCTGGGAAAGCTGGGAATGGAACCACCATTTGACCCAGCTATTGCCCTTCTCGAACTATTCCCTGAAGACCTTAAAAGAGCGTACTACAGGGATACTGCCACATCGATGTTCATAGAAGCACAATTCATAATAGCTAGACTGTGGAACCAACCCAAATGTCCTTCAATAGATGAATGGATAAAAAAAAATGTGGCATTTATACACCATGGAGTATTACACAACACTAAAAAATGACAAAATCATAGAATTTGCAGGGAAATGGATGGCACTAGAGCAGATTATGCTAAGTGAAGCTAGCCAATCCCTAAAAAACAAATACCAAATGTCTTCTTTGATATAATGAGAGCAACTAAGAACAGAGCAGGGAGGAAGAGCAGGAGTAAAAGATTAACATTAAACAGAGACATGAGGTGGAAGGGAAAGGAAGAGAAAGGCAAATTGCATGGAAATGGAAAGAGACCCTCATTGTTATACAAAATTATATATAAGAGGTTGTGAGGGGAATGGGAAAATAAACAAGGAGAGAAATGAATTACAGTAGATGGGGTAGAGAGAGAAGATGGGAGGGGAGGGGAGGGGGGATAGTAGAGGACAGGAAAGATAGCAGAATACAACAGTTACTAATAGGGCATTATGTAAAAATGTGGATGTGTAACCGATGTGATTCTGCAATCTGTATTTGGGGTAAAAATGGGAGTTCATAACCCACTTGAATCTAATGTATGAAATATGATACGTCAAGAGCTTTGTAATGTTTTGAACAACCAATAAAAAAATAAAAAATAAAATAAAATAAAAAGGTCAATTTCAACTAAAAAAAAGATACTTATCGGTATTCCAAATGTATGCATTTATAACACTCAATTTTTCAGGATACAATAAATTTAAGAGACTTGAAAAAAAATTCTGACCAATATTTGGGGAAGGTGTTTCAGTACATGCCTATTTACCCTGTTTTCTCCTAATGTGTTCTTGGATAAATTGTTTTTTCTTGCTTCAGATTAAGGTACTTTCACAAAAAAAAAAAAAAAAAAAAAAAAAAAAAAAAAAAAAACAGAGCATGCCGACAGCAAAGTGATTGAGTGTGTGAAGTTTCAGGCAGCTAGCACCAACACTGTTTGATTGCCAGCTCCATTTCCATTCACTCCCATAGGCCATAATGTACTGAAAACTAAAAATTCAAACTTTCCTGACACTGAACCATTGAACCTTGAAGGCCCAAACTTGGGGAGCCTACTAAGGTTGTTCAAAGATGAATCCCGTACAGTATCAAAGTAATCTGACCAAAAAAATTTCTAAGCTCTTTCAGTACATGTGTATTTTGCTTGCTCCTAAAGCACTCAGAGATAAAGCTGTTTCTTTCTACTTCGCTTAGGGATACTTCACTAGAAACAAACCAGAGAATATTCACTTAGAACTGATTGAGTGTGTGAAGTTTCAAGTAGCTAGCACAAACCCTGTTTGATTTCCAGCTTCATTTCCATTCATGGCTATAGGGCAAAAAGAAGAGAAACATGAAAATTGAAACTGTTCCTGAGAGAAAACCCTTTTATGTAGGAGACCCAAAAATTTGGAGTATAGTCAAAATAGGAAAAAGGTGAATCCTGCCCAGTATCATAGAAATTAAAAAAAAAAAAAAAAAAAAAAAAAAAAAAAAAAAAACTAACTCTAACCCTAACATCTGGTCTAAACCTAGACCTAATACTAAGTCTAACCCTAAATCTAATCTGTTTAGAGAAACTTTGATCATAGAAGTTTCGAAATTGGGGAGTCTAGTGGGCCAAGCTAACAGATGAATCATGGGCTCTTTCAAAGAAATCTGACAAAATAATTGGGTGAGCTATTTCTGTACATGCATATTTCCCTGTTTTCTCCTAAAGTGTTCTCAGATAAATTCGTTTTGCATGCTTCAGCTTATTACTCATTACACAGGAACAAACCAGAGAGTGCCCACAGAGAACTGATTTAGTGTGTGAAGTTTTAAGCAGTTAGCACCAACTCTGTTTGATTTCCATCTCCATGTCCATTTACCCATGTAGGTCAAAATGAAGTGAATCTGTAAAATAAAATTGTTCCTTTCAGCAAATAATTGAACCAAGAAGGCTGAAATCTGGGGAACATAGTAAGGCTAGGAAAAAATGTATCCTGCCCTGTATCAAAGAAATTTGAACAAGACAAATTCTAACCCTAACACTAGACCTAACTCTAACCTAACCTGTTTAGAGAACCTTTGATCATAGAAGTCTCAAAAATGAGGAGCCTAGTGGGGCAAGCTAACAGATGAACCCTGCCCAGTATGAAAGAAATCTGACCAAATGATTCGGGGAGGTAGTTTAGTACATGCGTTTTTTTTTTTTTTTTTTTTTTTTTTTTTCCTGTCGTCTCCTAAAATGTCCTCGCCTAGTGTTGTTTTTGCAAGCCTCATCTTTGGGATAATTTCACAAGGATAAAAACAGAGTGTCCTCACAGAGAACTGACTGAGAGCATGAAGTTTCAAGCAGCTACCAAAAACCCTGTTTGATTTCCAGCTCCATTTCCATTTACCCATATAGGTCAAAATTAAGTGAAATCTTAAAAAAAAAAAAAAAAAAAAAAAAAAAAAAAAAACTGAAATACTGACAGCAAACCAGTGTACGTAGAAGACCCAAACCAGGGGAAGATAGTAAGGCTAGGTAAAAGATAAATTCTGCCTAGTATCAAAGAAATTTGAACAAAACTACTGTAAACCTAACACTAGATCTATCCTTAATCCTAACCCTACAGCTCACCCTAGCCTGTTTAGAGAACCTTTGATCATAGAAGTCCCAAACTAATGGAGCCTAGTGGGGCAAGCTAACAGATGAATCCTTCACAATATAAAAGAAATATGAGCAAATAATTTGGGGAAGTGTTTCAGTATATGCATATTTCCTTTATTTCTCCAAAAGTGCTCTGGGATAAAGTTGCTTTGCATGTTTCAGCTGAGGGCAACATTCACAAGGAACAAACCAGAGAGTGCCCACAGAGAATTGATTGATTGTGTGCAGTTTCAAGCAGCTAGCACCAACCCTGTTTGATTTCATGCTCCATTTCTCTTCAACAAAATAGTTCAAAATTAAGTGAAACCTTAAAATACAAACTGTTCCTGACAGCAAACCATTGAACCGAGAAGGCCCAAACCAGGGAACATTGTGAGGCTAGGTAAAATATGAATCCTGCCCAGTATCAATGATACATGACTCTAACCCTAACACTAGGTTTAAACCTAGCCCTTACCCTAAACAAAAAACAAACCCTGTTTAGAGAATCTGTTTAGAGAACCTTTTATCATAGAAGTCCCAAATTAAGTGCACCTAGTGGGGAAAGCTAACAGATGAATCTTGTGCAGTGTCAAGAAGAAATCTGACCAAATAATATGGAGAGGTAGTTCAGTACATGTATATTTCCCTGTTGTCTCCAACAGTACTTTCGGATAAATATGTTTTTGAATGCTTCAGCTTTGGGATAGAATTACGGTAATTTTAGGGTTAGAGTTAGGGTTAAGGCTAAGAATATCATTAGGGTTAGGGTTAGGTTTAGTGTAATGGATATGGTTAGATTTAGGTTTAGGTTTAGGGTTAGGGTTAGATTTAAGTTTAGGGTTAAGGTTAGGGGTATGGTTATGTTTAGGTTTATGGTAAGGGTTAGGTTTTGAGCTAGGGTTAGGGTTATAATGACTGATAAGTTTAAGGTTAGGTCTAGGTTTAGTTTTCTGATTATGGTTAGGGTTATGGTTAGGGATAAGGCTAGGGTTACCAATAGGGTTAGGGCTATTGCTTGGTTTTGTTTTACTGCTAGTGTTAGGGTTAGTGCTAATTTTATGACTAGCATTAGGGTTAGGGCTAGTGTTAGTGTTAGGCTTAAGCTTAGGTTTAGGGTTAGATTTAGATTTAGGGTTATATCTAGGTTTGGGGTTAGGACTGAGGATAGGGCAAGAGTTAGGGCTAGGGTCAGATTATGGTATGTAATAGGGTTAGAACTAGGGATAGAGGTAGTTTGATTTAGAGTTAGTCTTAGGGCTTGGGTTAGGGAAATGGATAAATTAGGGCTAGGATTAGGTCTATGGTTAGTGTTCAGCTTAAATATAGAGTAGGGTCTGAGTTAGTATTAAGTTTAGGTAAAGGGATAGTGTTATAGCTAGGTTTAGAGGTAGGGTGATATTTAGAATTAGGGTTAGAGCTTGGGTTACAGTTAGGGTTATGATTAAGGCTAGGTTTAGTTCTGGGATGAGGGCTAGTGTTTGTTTTAGGGTTATTGCTAGGATATGGGGTACGGCTAATTTCAGGTCTCAAATTATGTTTAAAGATAATTTTATGTTTAGGATTATGGCTCCATCTAGTGTAAGGGTTAGGTTTAGGGGTAGGGTCAGGATTAGGACTAGAGGTATTTTCATGGACAAGGTCTGGGTTAAGGTTTGGGATAGGTTAATGTCTAAAGTTAGGGATTGAATTAGCATTAGGGTTAGGGTTAGAGTAATGACAGGGTTAGTATTAGTGTCCAGGTTAGGTTTAGGGTTATGGATAGAAATAGGATTAGAGATAGCTTTAGGTTTAGACCTAGGGTTAGCATTAGGGTTAGGGTTATGTTTATGGTAATGGATAGGGTTAAACTAGGGTTGGGGCTAGGGTTTTGATTATGATTAGGGCTAGGGTTATGATTAGGGCTTGGGTTAGGTTTAAAGCTCAAGATAGGGCTCAGATTATGGCTAGATTTCAGGTTAAGTTAGTGCTATGTTTAGGGTTATGGCTAATGGAAGTACTAGAGTTACATTTAGGGCTAATTTTAGGGTTAAGGTTAGGGCTAGGTTGAGTGTTAGGGTTAGGTTTAAGGTCAGGATGATGTTTAGAGCTGGGTTTAAAATTAGTGTCAGAGTCAGGGTCAGAGTTAGTTTTAGGGTTCGGCTTAAAACTCGAATTAGGTCTAGGGTTAGTGATAGGTGTATGGTTAGGGTTTTGTTTAGTTTAAGGATTAGTGTTAGAGCTATGGCTCAGTTTTGTTTTAGGCTAGCATTAGGGTTAGGGCTAGTTTTAGGATTAGTGTTAAGCTTAGGGCTAGTGTTTGGGTTAGGCTTAGGCTTCAGATTCCGGTTAGATTTAGGGAAAGGTGTTGATCTAAGGGTAGTGCTAGGGCTAAGGATAAGGCAAGGGTTAGGACAACGGTTAGGGCTAGGGTTATTTTTATGGTAAGGAATAGGGTTAGAACTAGTGATAGGGCTAGTGTGAGAGTTAGAGTTCGTCTTATGGCTAGGTTTAGGGTTATGGTTAGGGATAGGGCTAACGTAGGGCTGAGGTTAGTGTTAGGTTTAGGCCTAGGTTTATTGTTAGAGTTAGGGTTATGTTTAGTTTAAAGGAATAGGTTATAGCAAGATTGAGGGCTTGGTGAGGGTTAGTATTAAAGTAAGGGCCAGGTTTAAGATTAAGGGTATGATTAAGGCTAAGGTTTAGGGCTAGGTTGAGGGCTAGTGTTTGTATTAGGTTTAGGGCTAGTATTAGGTTTAGGGCTAATGTCAGGTCTAGGGTTACAATTAGGGATACAATTAGTGTTAGGTTTATGGCTTGGTCCAGTGTAAGGGTTAGGTTTAGAGTAAGGGTCAGTTTTAGAGCTAAGGATATTATTAGGGTCAGAATCAAGGTTAGGGTTTGGGTTAGGTTATGGTTTAAGTTTAGGGCTCAAATTAGCATTAGATTTAGGGTTAGGCTAATGACAGGGTTAGGTTTAGGGTTTAGTTGTGGTTTAGTGTAATTGGTAGGGTTAAGGTTAGTCCTATGGTTAGCATAAGAGTTAGAATTATCATTGGGGTATTGGATAGAGTTAGACCTAAGTTTAGGGCTAGGGTTATGTATAGAATTAGGGCTTTTGTTTGGGTTAGTGTTAGGTTTAAGTTAAGGGTTAAAGCTAGGTTAAGGACTCTGACTAAGGGTAGGTATGGGTTTAGGTTAGGGCTAGGGTTAAGACTATGGCTAATGTACAAAATAAGGATATGATTAGCACTGGTTATAAGATTATGCTTAAGGCTAAGTCTAGTGTTAGGGTTAGATTTATGGTTATAATGATTTTAGAGCTAGGTTTAGTGTTAGGGTCAGAATCAGCGTCAGGGTTAGTTTTCAGGTTAGGAATAGTATTAGGGATAGGGTTATGGATAGGGTTAGGGCTAGGTGTAAGGTTAGGGTTTGGTTTAGGTTAAGGGTTAAGATTAGGGCTATAACTCGGTTTTGTTTTAGGGCTAGGGCTAGGGTTAGGGCTAAGATTAGGTCTAGGTTTAGGGTGATAATAAGGGAAAAGGTTAGAACTACCCTATAGACAAGAGTTATAGTTAGTCTTAGGGCTAGATTTATGTTTAGTGTTAGGGATAGGCTAAGTTAGGTCTGGGATTAGGGCAAGTGTTAATGTTAGAGTTAGGACTATGGTTAGGGCTAGGTTTAGTGTTAGGGTTTGGATTAGGGTTAGTTTTAGGGTAAGAGATGAATTTATACCTAGTTTTAGGGTTGGAGTGAGTGTTAGAATTAGGGTTAGGGTTACAATGAAGGCGAGGATTATGTCTAGGATGTGGGTTAAGGTTTGTGTTAGGGTTAGGACTAGGATTAGAGCTAGGGCTAATGTCAGGTCTATGTTTAGAGTTAGGGATTGTTTTAGGGTGAGGTTTATATCTAGGTCTATTGTAAGGGTTAGGTTTATGGTTAGGGTCAGGTTTAGAGCTAGAGGTATTATGAGGGTCAGGGTTAGGTTTAGGCTAGGTTATGGTTTATGTTTAGGGTTTGAATTAACATTAATTTTAGTGATAGGTTAACAATAGTTTTAGGTTTAGGGTTCAAGTTAGGTGTAGGGTAATGGATAGGGTTACGGATGGGCATAGGATTAGGGTTTGGTCTAGGGTTAGCATAAGAGTTAGGATTATCCTTAGGGTCATGGATAGGGTTAGAGCTAGGGTTAGGGCTAGGGTTATGCTTAGGATTGGATCTAAGTTTAGGATTAGGCTTAGGGTTAGGGCCATGGTTAGCATTAGGGTTAAAAATAGGGTAGGCATTGGATTAGGGCTAGGTTTTGCAATAGGTTAGGGCTATGGCTAAATTAAGAACTTGTTATGATTAGGGCTACTTTTAGGGTTAATGTTAGGGCTAGGTATAGTTTCAGGGTTAGGGTGATGTTTAGAGCTAGGGTTAATGTCAGGGTCAGTGTTCAGATTCGGATTACGGTTAGAATTAAAGCCAGAATTAGGACTAGTGTTAGGTCTAGGGGAAGAGTTAGTGTTTGGCTTAGGCTAAGGGTTATTATTAGGGAAAGGTGTAGGTTTTACTTTAGGTCTAGGGCTAAAGTTATGGCTAGATTTAGGATTAGGATTAGGTCTAGGGCTAGTGTTAGAGTTTGGTTTAGGGTTAGGTTCAGGTTTAGACCTATGATTAGTGTTAGGGTCAGAATAAGGTTCAGGGTTAGGGTTAGGGTTTGGGTTATGGTTAGAGCTAGAATGAGGGCTAGAGTTAGGACTAGTAATAGGATTAAGGTTTGGGTTATGTTAAGGATTAGGGTTAGAATTAGGATTAGAATTAGTGTTAGGGTTTGGCTTAGGGTAAGGGATAGGTTTAGAGCTAGGGTTAGCGCTATGGTTAGGGTAAAAGCTAGGTTTAGAGCTCAGATTAGGGCTAGTTTTTGTGTGTTAGGGCTAGGGTTAGAGTAACAGCTAATGTAAGAACTAGGGTTACAATTAGGATTAATTTTAGGGTTATGATTAGGAGTTAGATCTCTAAAGTTAGGATTAGGTTTAAGGCTATGGTGATATTTAGAGCTAGTGTTAGTGTTAGGTTAGTTGTCAGGGTCAGAGTTAGTTTTAAGGTTAAGGTTAGGACTCACATTATTACTAGGGTTACTCTAAGTGTTTGGTTTAATGTTAGGATGGTGATTAGACCTAGGGTGAGTGTTAGGATATGAGTCAGAGTCATGGTTAGTATTCAGGTTAAGGTTGGACTCGAATTAGGGCTAGGGTTAGGTCTAGGTGTAGTATTAGGATTTGGTTTAAGTTAAGGTTTGGTATTAGGGCTATTGTTTGGTTTTGATTTACTGCTAGGGTCAGGGTTAGGGGTAGTTTTGCGAGTAGCGTTAGGGTTAGGGCTAGTATTTATGTTAGGCTTAGGCTTAGGGTTAGTGTTAGATTTAGAGTTAGGGATAGATCTAGGGTTACAGCTAGGAATAAGGACAGGGCAAGGTTTATGGCTAGGGTTAGAGCTAGGTTTAGGGTTACAGTAATGCATAGGGTTAGAACTAGGGATAGGGCTAGTGTGAAAGTTAGAGTTAGTCTTAGGGCTAGGGTTAGGATTAGGGATAGGGTTAAATTAGGGCTAGAATTAGGGCTAGGGTTATTGTTCAGCTTAGGCCTAGCATTAGGTTTATGGTTAGGGTTAAGTTTAGGGTAAGGATTGGCATTATAGCTAGGTTTAGAGGTTTGGTGAGGGTTAGAATTAGGGTTAGGCTTATGTTTAGGGTTTGGGTTATGATTAAGGCTGGTTTTAGGGCTAGGATGAGGGCTAGGTTTTGTTTTAGGGTAGGGCTAGGATTAGGCCTAAGATTAATATCAGGTCTAGGGTTATGGTTAAAGATAGAATTAGGGTTAGGTTTATGGATATAGGTAGTGTGAGGGTTATGTTTAGTTTTTGGTCAGGTTTAAAGCTAGGGATATTATTAGGTTCAGGGCCTTGGTTAGGGTTTGGGATAGGCTATGGTTTAAATTTAGGGCTTGAATTAGCATTTAGGTTAGGGTTAGGGTAATGATAGGTGAGGTTTAGGGTTTAGGCTTGGTTTAGGGTAATATATATGGTTAGGATTAGGGAGAGGGTTAGGTTTAGGCCTAGGGTTAGCATTAGTGTTAGGGTTATAGATATGGTGATAGACACGGTTAGAGCTAGGTTTAGGGCTAGGGTTATGATTCTGATTAGGACTAGGGTTAGGGCTAGTGTTATGATTAAAGCTTGGTTTAGGTCTTGAATTAAGGCTAGGTTTTGTGTTAAGTTAGTGCTAGGGTTAGGGTTACCGCTAATCTAAGTGCCAGGGTTACATTTAAGGCTAAATTTAGGTTTAGGGTTTGGGCTAGGTCTATTGTTAGGTTTAGGGTTAGGGTTAGGGTAATCTTTAGAGGTAGGGTTAGTAGTTATGGTCAGATTCAAGGTCAGGGTTAGTTTTTGGTTCAGCTTAAAACTCAAATTAGGGCTAATTTTAAGGTTAGGTTTAGGATTTGGTTTAAGTTAAGGGTTAGGTTTAGTGCAATATCTGGGATTTGTTTTAGGTCTGGGGCTAGGATTAGGGCTAGTTTTAGGATTAGCATTAAGGTTAGGCTACTTTTAGGTTTAGGTTTAGGCTTAGGGTTAAAGTTATATTTAGAGTTAGAGTTAGATCTAGGTTAGGGCTAGGGCTAAGGATAGGTCTAGGGTTAGGGCTAGGATTATTATTTCTAGATGGGGCAAGGGTGAGAGTTAGAGTTTGTTTAGGGCTAGGGTTAGGGCTAAGGTTAGGGATAGGCATAAATTAGGGGTAAGCTTAGGGCTAGGGTTAGGGCTAAGATTGGGGCTAGTGTTAGTGTTAGGGTTAGGCCTAAGGTTAGGGTTAGGGTTAGGATTAAGGCTAAGTGTAGGGCTAGGATAAGCCCTGGGGTTTCTTTTAGGGTTAGAGCTAGGATTAGGGCTAGTGCTAATGTCAGGTCTAAGGTTACGGTTGGGGATAGATTTAGAATGTTTTATGGCTAGGTCTAGTGTAATGGTTATGTTTAGGGTAAGGGTCTGGTTTAGAGCTAGGGGAATTATTAGGGTAAGGTTTAGGGTTAGAGTTTGATTGAGGTTATGGTTTAGGGTTAGGGCTCTAATTAGCTTTAGGTTCAGGGTGAGGGTAATGATAGGTTTTTGTTAAGGGTTCAGTTTAGGTTTAGGGTAATTGATAAGGTTAGGGTTATCAATAGATCTAGAGTTAGCATTAGGGTCAGAGTTATGGTTAGGATAATGGATAGGGCTAGAGCTAAGCTTAGGGCTAGGTTTATGGTTAGAAATAGGTCTTGAGTTAGGGTTAGGGTTAGCGTTAGATCCAGGGTTAGGGTTAGGGTTATGTTTAGTGAAAGAGTTGGGTTTTGAGCTAGGTTTAGGGCTAGGGCGAGGGTTGGGTTTAGGGTTAGGTCTAGGGATAAGATTACAGTATGGTTAGGGTTAGGGTTAGGATTAGGGCTATGGTCATCTTTAGGGGTAGTGTTAGGGTTAGGGTAATGGATACAATTAGATGTAGGTTTAGGTTTATGGTTAGAGTTAGATTGAGGTTTAGGCTTAGGGTTAGGGCTATGGTTATGGTTAGGTTTATGATAAGGGTTAGGGTTTGAGCTAGGGTTAGGTCTATGGTGAGGGTGAGGTTTAGGGTTAGGTCTAGGATTAGTTTTTTGGTTAGGTTTAGGGTTAGGTTTAGGCCTACGATTATCAATAGAGTTAGGGTTATGTTTAGGGTAATGGGTATCTTTAGAGCTAGGTTTAGTGCTAGAGTTAAGGTTAGGATTAGGCCTGGATTTAGAGTTAGATTTAGGGATAGGTGTAGGTTTATATTTAGGGTAAGGGTTAGGTTTTGAGCCAGGGTTAAAACTAAGGCGAGAGTTAGGGTAGGGTTAGGGCTACGGTTTGTGTTAGGGTTATGCCTAAGGCTAGGTTAAAGCCTAGGAAAAGATCTAGTTTTTGTGTTAGGTTTAGGCCTAGGGTTAAGGCTATGGGTAATATAAGATCTAGGGTTATGATTAGGACTAGTATTAGGGTTAGAGTTATGGCTAGATCTAAGTTAGTTTTAGATGATGGATAGGCTCAGGTTTAGAGATAGGTTTACTGTTAAAAGCAAGGTCAGTGTTCAGGTTAGAGTTAGGGTTAGGGTGAAAAGCACAATTAGAACAAGGTTAGGTTTAGGGATAGGGTTAGTGTTTATTTTAGGTTAAGGGTTACAGCTAATGAAAGCACTTGGTTTCTGATTAGGGCTACTTATTGGTTTAGCATTAAGGCAATGTTTAGAGCTAGGGTTAGTGTTAGGATCCAAGTCAGGGTCAGGGTTACTTTAGGGTTATGTTTAGCACTCAAATTATGGCAAGGATTAGGGCTAGGTTTAGGTTTAGTGTTTGGTTTAGGTTAAGGGTTAGGGTTAGGTTTATGGCTCAGGTTTTTTTAGGGATAGGTTAGGTTTAGGGTTAGTTTTCCAATCAGCATTGCTGTTATGGCTAGTGTTAGGGTGAGATTTAGGCTTAAGGTTAGGGTTTATCCATGTATAGGGGTAGGGCAAAGGTTAGGGATAAGGTTGGGGCTAGGGATAGGGATAGGTTTTGGGTTATGGTAAGGGATAAGTTTAGAACTAGGGATAGGGATAGGGCAAGAGTTAAAGTTAGTCTTAGGAATAATGACAGGGTTAGGTTTAGTGTTTGGGCTAAATTAGGGCTAGGATTAGTGCCAGGGTTAGTGTTAGGTTTAGGCCTGGGTTTAGGGTTAGGGTTAAGTTTAGCACTCGTGTTATGGTAAGATATGTTACAGCTATGTTTAGTGCTAGGACAAAGGATAAAATTAGGGATATGGCTGGGGTTCAGATCAGGGTAAGAATTAAGGCTGGGTCTAGAACTAGGATTAGGGCTAGGGAAAGGGCTAATGTCAGGTCTAGGGTTAAGGTTAGATAGGGTTAGGGATAGGGCTATGGCTCAGTTTTGTTTTAGAAGTAGGCCTAGGGTTAGGGCTAGTTCTATGATTAGTGATAGTGCTAGGGCTAATGGTAGGGTGACGTTTAGGCTTAGATTTATTGCTATGATTAGATCTAGGTTTAGGGCTATAGCTAGGCTTAGGGCTAAGTTTAGGACTAGTGTTAGGGTTATTGTAACAGGGTTAGAACTAGATATAGGGCTAGGTTGAATGTTCGAGTTAGTCTTTGGTCTAAGGTTAAGGGTAGGTTTAGTGTTAAGGCTAAATTAGGGCTAGGTTTAGTGCTAGGGTTAGTGTTAGGGTTAGGCCTAGGGTTAGGATTAGGATTTGGTTTAGGGGAAGGAATAGGGTTATAGCTAGGTTTAGGGCTAGGGCGAGGGTTAGAATTAGGGTTGGGACTAAGGTTAGGGTTTGGGTTAGGATTAAGACTAAGTTTAGGGCTAGGCTAAGGGTTTGTGTTAGGGTTACATCTAGGATTAAAGCTACGGATAATGTCAATTCTCGGTTTATGGTTACTATTAGTTTTAGTGTTAGGTTATGGCTATGTTTATTAAAAGGTTAAGGTGTAGGGTAAGTGTCAAGAATAGAGCTAGGTGAATTATTAGGGTCAGGGTCTGGGTAGGGTTTGGTTTAGGTTAAGATTTAGGGTAAATGCTTGAATTAGCAGTGGGTTCATGTCAGGGTTAGGGTAGTAGATAGAATTAGGTTTATGTTTCTGGTTAGGTTTACAGTAATGGATAGGGTTAGTGTTAACAATAGGGTTATTGTTAGGCATAGAGTTAGCATTTGGGTTAGGCTTTTCTTTAGGGTAATGGTTAGGGTTAGAGCTAAGGTTAGGGCTAGAATTTAGGATTAGGTTTAGGGTTAGGGTTAGGCCTAGGGTTAATATTAGGGCTAGGGTTAGGGTTAGTGTAGGCATTTGAGCTTGGGATAGGGCTAGGGCAAGGGTTAGGTTTTGAGTCAGGGCTATGTTAGGTTTAAGGTTAGGGTTATATTTAAGCTAAGGATTAGAGGTTGAGCTAGGGTTAGGTTTAGGGCGAGGGTTAGCATAAGGGTTATGTCTAAGGTTATGATTAGGGTTATGATTAGGGCTAGGATAAGGGCTAGGTTTTGTGTGATGTTTAGGTCTAACATTAGGGCTTTGGTTAATGTAAGAGTGAGGGATATGGTTTTGACTCGTTTTCAGTCAGGGTTATGGATAAGTCTAGTGTTAGGATTAGGTTTTGGTTTAGGATATGTTTTAGATCTAGGGTTTCTATTAGATTAAGGATCATTCTGGGGTTAGGTTTAGTTTTAGGTTTAGGGCCACAATTAGGACTAGCGTTGGGTCTAGTGATAGGTTTAGACTTTATGTTAGGTTAAGGGTTATTGTTAGGGCTAGTGCTAGGTTTTTGTTTAGGGCTAGAGCTAGATTTATGACTCTATTTAGGATTAGGTTTGGTCTAGTGCTAGTGTTACTGTTAGGTTTTGGTAAAGGTTACTGGTAGAGTTAGTGTTCGGTTTCGTTTTAGGGTTAGGGTCAGTATTAGATCTAGGTTTAGTGTTAGGGTTAGAATAAGAGTCAGGGTAGGGTTAGGGTTAGAGCTAGAATGAGAACTAGGTTTAGGACTAGTAATAGAGTTAGGTTTTAGTGTAGGCTAAGAATTATAGTTAGGAATAGGGTAGCATTAGGGTGAGGATTTGGCTTAGGGTAAGGGATAGGGTTAGAGTAGTGTTAGGGTTAGGGATAGGGTTAGTGTTAGAGTTAGAATTAGGTTAGCGTTAGTGTTTGGGTTTGGGTTATAGTTAGGTTAAGAATTAGTATTAGGGTTAGGGAGAGGGTTAGTCTTTCGTTTAGGGTTAGGATTATGTGAGTGTTAGATTTACGGTTAGGGTCAGGGTTAGGGTTAGTGTTAGGCTTATGGTTAGGGATAGGAACAGGGTTAAGTTTAAGGTTAGGTTAGGGTTTGCATTATGGTTATGGTTAGGGTTACCATTAGGATTAGAAATAGGGTTAGGGTTAGGGTTAGGGTTAGTGTTAGGATAAGGGTTAGTGTTCAGATTAGGGTTAGGTTTAGGGTAAGATTTAGGGCTAGGGGGTTAGTGTTAGGGTTGGGGTTAGAGTTATTGTTAGGGTTAGGATTGGTGTTAGTGTTAAGTATAGGGTTAGGGTTAGGGTTAGTGTTAAGGTCTGTGTTAGGGTTAAAGTTTGGGTTATGGTTAGGGTTACAGTTAAGATTAGGATTACAGTTAGGGTTAGGGTTAGTGTTAGGGTTAGGCTTAGTGTTAGGGTTAGTGTTAGGTTTTGGCTTAGTGTTTGAGATAGGGTTAGGTTTAGGGTTAGGGTTCAGGTTAGGGTTAGGTTGAGTTTTACAGTTAGGGTTAGGGTTAGGTTTAGAGTTAGTATTAGGGTTTGGCTTAGGGTTTGTTTTAGGGTTAGGGTTTAAGTTAGCATAAGGGTTAGATTTAGGGTTAGGGTTAGTGTTAGGGCTAAGATTAGGGTTAGGGTTAATGTTAGTGTTAAGAATTAGGGTTAGGTTTAGGGTTAGTGTTAGTTTAAGCTTAGGGTTAGGATTAGTTTTAGTTATAGAGTTATGGTTTGGGTTAGGGTTAGTGTTAGGTTTAGGGTTAAAGTTAGTGTTATTGTTAGTGTGAGGGATAGTGTTAGGGTTAGGGTTAGGTAAAGTTAAGGGTTAGGGTTAGTTTAGGGTTAGGGTTATGGTTTGGGTTAGGATTTGTGTTAGGTTAGGGTTAGGGTTAAAGTTAAGTTTTGTGTTAGGGTTATTGTTAGAATGTGGGTTAGTGTAAGGGTTATGGTTAGGGTTATGGTTAGAGTTCACGTTAGGGTTAGGGTAAGGGTTATTGTTAGGATAAGGTGAGATTTACGGTTAGGGTTAGGGTTAGTGTTAAAGTTAGGGTTAGGGTTCAAATTAGTGTTTGGGTTAGGGTTAGAGTTAGGTTTAGGGTTAGTGTTAGGGTCAGAGTTAGATTTAGTGTTAGAGTTAGGGTTAGGTTTATGGTGAGGTTTAGTGTTAGTGTGAGTGTAGGGTTAGGGTTAGGTTTAGTGTTACAGTAAGGGTTAGGGTTAGGGTTAGGGTTATGTTTGGTTTAGGGTTGTGTTAGGGTTAGCGTTAAGGTTAAGGTTAGGGTTAGGGTTACTGTTAGGATTAGGTTTAGGTTAAGGGGTGTGATTTGGGTTAGTGTTAGGGTTAGAGTTAAGGTTAGTGTTAGTGTTAGTGTTTGGGTTAGGGTTATATTTAGGTTTGAGTTTAGTGTTAGGATTAGGGTTAGGTTTAATGTTAGGTTTAGGGTTAGAATTAGGTGAGCGTTAGGGTTAGGGTAATGGTTACAGTTAGGATTAGTGTTAGGGTTAGGGTTAGGTTTAGGGTTAGGGACAGGGTAAGTTTTAGGTTTAGGTTAGGGTTTGTGTTAGTGTTAGTGTTAGTGTTAGGGTTAGGGTTAGTGTTAGTTTTAGGGTTACGGTTAACATTAGCGGTAGGTTTAGCATTACGGTTATGGTTAGGGTTAGGGTTATTGGTTGTCTTAGGGTTAGTGTTAGTGTTAGGGTTAGGGTTAGGGTTACTGTTATGGAAAGGTTAGGTTGTGTGTTAGGGTTAGGGTTAGGGTTACAATTAAGATTATCTTTAGTGTTAGGGATAGGGTTAGGGTTAGTGTTAGGGTTGAGGTTAGGTTTAGGAGTAGTGTAAAATTTAGGGTTAGTGTTAGGGTTAGGGTTGGTTTTAGGGTTAGGATTGGTGTTTTGTTTATTTTTTAGGGTTAGGGATAGGGTTAGGGTTAATGATATGGTTAGCATTAGGATTAGATTTAGGGTTAGTTTTATGGTTCGCATTAGAATTAGAGTTAGGTTTAGGCTTAGTGTTAGCATTAGTGTTAGGGTTAGGTTTAGTTTTAGTGTTTTTGTTATGGTTAGGGTTAGGTTTAATATTAGGGTTAGTGTTAGGTTTAAGGTTAGGGTTAGGGTTAGGGTTAGTGTTCAGTTTAGGGTTAGGGTTAGGGTAAGCTTTAGGGTTGGTGTTAGGGTTAGCATTAGTGTTAGGTTTAGTGTTAGGGTTAGGGTAAGGCTTTGGGTTAGGGTTAGTGTTAGGTTTAGGGTTATTCTTAGGTTTAGTGTTAGTGTTAGGTTTAGTGTGAGGATTTTTGTAATGGTTAGGTTTTGGGTTAGGGTAAGGTTTACAGTTAAGTTTAGGGTTATGGTTATGGTTAGGATTAGTATTAGTGTTAGGGTTAGAGTTAAGGTTAGTGTTAAGGTTAGGGTTAGTGTTTGTGATAGGGTTAGGTTTAGGGTTAGGGTTCAGGATAGGGTTAGGGATAGTTTTAGAGTTAGCATTAGGGTTTGGTTTCGGGTTAGTGTTAGGGTTTATATTAGGTATAGGGTTTGTGTTAGGTTTAAGGTTAAGGTTTTCTTTAGGTTAAGGTTAAGATAAGAGTTAGATTTAGGGTTAGGCGTAGGGTTATGGTTAGGGTTAGGATTAGTGTTAGGTGTAGGGTTAGGGTTAGTTATAGGGTTAAAGTTGGGGTTAGGGTTAGTGTTAGGGTTAGGTTAAGGGTTGGTGTTAGGGTTAAAGTTAGGGTTAGGGTTAGGTAAGGTTTAGGGTTAAAGTTGGTTAGGGTTAGGATAATGGTTTGGTTAGGGATTGTGTTAGGGTTAGCGTTAGGGTTAGGGTTTGTGTTAGGGTTAGGTTTAGTGTGTGGGTTAATGTTAGGGTTACGGTTAGGGTTAGGTTTAGGGTTTGTGTTAGAGTTACAGTTAGAGTTAGTTTTGGTGTTAGTTGTAGGGTTACGGGTAGGCCTAGGGTTGGTGTTATGTTTAGAATTAGGTTTAGGATTATGATTAGTGTTTGGGTTAGTGTTAGAGTTAGGTTGAGGGTTAGTGTTAGGATTAGGGTTAGAGTAAGTGTTAGGGTTACGGTTACGTTTATGGTGAGGTTTAGCATTAGTGTTAGTGAAAGGATTAGGGTTAGTGATAGGGTTAGAGTTAGGGTTAGTGTTAGGGTTAGGGTTAGGTTAGGTTTAGGGTTATTATAAGGGCTAGGGTTAATGTTAGTGTTAGGGTTAGGGATAGGTTTATGGTTAGTTTTAGTGTTAGGGCTGGGATTAGAGTTACAGTTAGTGTTACGGTTAGGGAAAAGTTTAGGATTAGGGTTCGTGTTAGGTTTAGGGTTAGGGTTATGGTTAAGGTTAGCTTTAGGGTTAAGGTTAGGGAAATGGTTAAGTTTAGGGTTAGTGTAATGTTTAGGATTAGGGTTAGTTTTATGATTAGAGTTCGTGTTAGTGTTAGGGTTAGGGTTAGAGTAAGGGTTAGGGCTAGGTTTTAGGGTTAGCTTTAGTGTTAGTGTTAGGTTTAGGTTTAGGGAGAGTGTTAGGGTTAGGGATAGGTTTAGGGTTAGGGATAGTTTTAGGGTTAGGGGTAGGGTTGGGGTTAGGGTTGATTTTCGAGTTAAGGTTATGTTTACATTTAGTTTTATTATTAGGGTTAGTGCTAGGGTTCAGGCGAGGGTTAGGGTTAGTTTTAGAGTTAGGGTTAGTGTTAGGGTTAGAGTTAGTGTTACAATTAGTGTTGTGTGAGGGATATGGTTTGTGTTAGGGTTATGGTTAGGTTTAGGGTTAGTGTTAGACCTAAAGTTAGGGTTAGGTTAGGGTTAGGGTTAGGGTTAGGGTTAGGGTTAGGGTTACAGTTAGGGTTAGGTTAGTGTTAGGGTTAGGTTTAGGATTAGTCTTAGGGTTAGGGTTAGGCTTTCGGTCAGGGTTGGGCTTAAAAGAATGGTTAGGATTAAGGTTCATGTTAATGTTAAGATTAGGGTTGGTGTTAGGGCTACTGTTAGCATTAGGATTAGAGTTAGGTTTAGGTAAGTGTTAGCATTATGGTTAGGTTAGGGTTAGGGTTTGGATTAGGTTTTGTGTTTGGGTTAGGGTTAGGGTTAGTGTTAAGATAAGGGTAGAGTTAGGGATAGTGTTAGGGACAGTGTTAGGATTAGGGTTCGGATTAGTTTTACTGTTAGGGTTATGGTTAGGTTAGGGTTCGTGTTAGGGTTAGGGTTAGGGTTCGTGTTAGATTTACCGTTAGGGTTAAGGTTGAGGTTCTTGTTAGGGATAGGTTTAGGGTTAGTGTTAGGTTTGGGTATTGGTTTAGTGTTAGGGTTCGGGTTAGTGTTGCCTTTAGGGTTAGGGTTAGGGCTAGGATTAGTGTCAGGGTTAGTGTTAGGTTTAGTGTTACTGTTAGGGTTAAGGTTATGGATAGGGTTAGGTTTAGGGTTAGTATTAGCATTCGGGTTTGGGTTAGGTTTAGGGTTAGGGTTAAAGTTAGGGTTAGGATTAGTGTTAGGCTTAGGGTTAGGTTTAGGGTTAGGGTTAAAGTTAGGGTTAGGTTTAGGATTAGTGTTAAGGATAAGATTAGGGTTAGGGTTTGTGTAAAGGTTAGCGTTCGGGTTATGGTTACGGTTTGTGTTAGGTTTACAGTGGTGTTAGGGTTAGTATTAGGGTAATGGTTAGGATTAGGTTTAATGATAGGGTTAGGGTTAGAATTTGGGTTAGAGTTAGGGTTAGTGGTAGGGAAACGTTTAGGGTTCATGTTAGAATTAAGTTGAGGTTTAGGTTTTGGGTTAGTGTTAGAGTTAGTATTAGGGTTACGGTTAGCGTTAGGTTTAGTGTTATGGTTTGGGTTAGCTTTAGGGTTATTGATAGAGTTAGTTTTAGGTTTAGTGTTAGTGTTAGGTAAGGGATAAAGTTAGGGTTAAATTTCAGGTTAGGCTTAGGTTTACTTTTAGAGTTAGGGTTAGGGTTAGTTGTTAGGGTTAAAGTTTGAGATCGTGTTAGGGACAGGATTAGGGTTAGGGTTTCGGTTAAGATTAGGGTTAGCTTAGTGTTAGGGTTAGGGTTAGGATTACTGTTTGTGTTAGGTTTGGGGTTGGGATTAGGTTTAGGGTTAGTGATAGAGTTAGAGTTTTGATTAGGGTTAGTGATAGGTTTACGGTTAGTGTTAGGTAAGGGTTACGGTTAGGATTAGTTTAGTGTTAGGGTTATGGTTTTTGTTAGTTTTAGGGTTAGGATTATGGTTAGAGTTAAGCTTAGGGTTAGGATTAGGGTTAGGGTTCGTGTTAGGATTAGTTTTAGGGTTAGGGTTAGGGTTCGGGTTCGGGTTCAGTTTAGGGTTAGTTTTAGGGTTAGTATTAGTGTTAGGGTTAGAGTTAGGTTTAGTGCTAAGTTTAGGGTTAGGTTTAGGGATAGGGACATGGTTAGTGTTAGGGTTAGAATTAGTGTTAGTGTTAAAGTTATGGTTAGATTTTGGTTTTTGTTTTGTTTTAGGGTTAGGGTTAGTGTACTTTATGGTTAGGGTTAGGTTATTGATAGGGTTAAGGTTCGGTATAGGTTTCTTGTTAGGGTTACAGTTAGGTTTAGTGTTAGGGTTAGGGTTAGGGTTAGGGTTAGGGTTAGGATTAGGTTTAGGGTTAGTGTTAGTGTTTGGGTTAGGATTAGGATTAGTGTGAGTAATAGGGTTAAGGTTAATGTTCATGTTAGGGTTAGGGTTAAGGTTAATTTTAGGGTTAGGTTTAGTGTTAAAGTTAGGGTTAGTGTTAGGGTTACAGTAAGGTTTAGGTATAGTGTTAGAGTTGGGATACGTTTAGGGTTACTTTTAGGGTTAGAGTTAGATTTACCATTAGTGTTATGGTTAGGGTTAGAGTTAGGGTTAGTGTTAAGGTTCGGGTTAGTTTTAGCTTTAGTTTTATGGTTAGTGTTAGTGTTAGAGTTAGGGTTAGGTAAGGGATAGGGTTAGGGTTGTATTAGGTTTAGGGATATGGTTTGGGTTAGGGTTTGTTTTAGTGTTAAGGTTAGGGTTAGGTTAGGTGTAGGGTTAGGGTTATGTTTAGGGTTAGTGTTAGGGTTTGCTTTAGGGTTAGGTTTCGAATTAGTGTTATTGTAAGCATTAGGGTTGGGGTCATTGTCAGAGGTAGGGCAAGTTTTAGGGTTAGTGTTAGGTTAGGGTTAGTATTAGGGTTAGGGTTAGCGTTTGTGTTATGGTGAGGGTTAGGGTTAGGGTTACGGTTACGGTTAGTGTTAGGGTTAGTGTTAGGGTTAGGGTTAGGTTTTGTGTTAGGTTTACAGACAGTGTTAGGTTTAGGGTTAGGGTTATGGTTAGTGTTATGGTTCAGGTTAGCCTTAAGCTTAGGGTTTTAGTTAGGGTTAGGTTTAGGGTTAGGGTTAGGTTAGAGTTAGGGTTAGGGGTAGGGTTCATGTTATAGTTAGGTTTAGAGTTAGTGTAAGTTTTAGGTTTAGGGTTAGGGTAATTGTTAGGGTTAGTTTTAGTGTTAGTGTTAGGGTTAGTTTTAGGTTTAGGGTTAGGGTTAGGTTTTGTATTCGTGTTAGGTTTAGGGTTAGGTTTAGGGTTAGGTTAAGTGTTAGTGTTAGGGTTAGGGTTATGGTTAGAAATAGTGTTAGGCTTAGGTTAGGGTTAGGGTTAGTGATAAGTTTAGTGTTAGGATTAGTGTCAGGGTTAGTGTTAGGGTTTGCGTTATCATTAGGGTTAGTGTTTAGGTTAGGATTACGGTTAGGGTTAGGTAAGGGTCAGGGTTAGGTTTAGATAGGGTCAGGGTTATGAGTTGATTTAGGGTTTTTCTTGGGTTTAGGGTTAGAGTTAGGGTTATGTTTAGGGTTAGGGTTAGTGTGAGGTGTAGGGTTAGAGTTAGGGTTAGTGTTAGTGTTAGGTGTAGCGTTAGGGTTAGGGTTAGTGTTAGGTATAGGGTTCATGTTAGGGTTTGTGTTAGGGTTACGGTTTGGTTTAGGGTTAGGGTTCCTGTTAGGTTTAGGTTTAGGGTTAGTGTTAGGTTTTGGTTTAGGGTGAGGGTTAGAGTTAGGGTTCCTGTTATGGTTAGTTTTAGGGTTAGGGTTAGGATTAGTGATTGGGTTCGGGTTAGGATTATGGTTAGGGTTATGGTGAGATTTAGAGTTAGTATTAGCATTCGGGTTAGGGTTAGGTTTAGGGTTAGGGGTAGTCTTAGTGTTAAGGTTTGGGTTAGGGTTAGGGTTAGTATTAGGGTTAGAGTTAGGGTTTGGGTAACTATACCACTTAGGCTTAGTGGTATATTTAGGGTTAGGGTGTGTGTTAGGGTCAGGGTTAATGTTAGGGTTAGTGTTCTGGTTAGAATTAAGGTTAGTCTTAGGTAAACATTAGCATTATGATTAGGTTAGGGTTAAGATTATGGATTGGGTTATGGTTTGTGTTAGGGTTAGTCTTAGTGTTAGGGTTAGCATTAGGGATAGATTGAGCTGAGGGTTATTATTAGCATTCAGGTTAAGTTTAAGTTTAGGTTTAGGGTTAGAGTTAGGGTTAGTGTTATGGTTAATTTAGGGTTAGGGTTAGTGTAAGGGTTAGGGTTAGGGTTACAGTTTTAGTTAGGTTTACATTTGGTTTTAGGGTTAGTATTAGTGTAATGGTTAGGGTTAGAGTTAGACTTAGGGTTAGGTTTAGGGATAGTGTTAAGATTAGGGATAGGTTTAGGGTTAGGATTAGTGTTAGGGTTATTGTGAGGTTTAGGTTTGGTGTTACAGTTAGAGTAACACTAAACTCTTCGGTTTAGGATTATTGATATGGATAGTGTTAGGGTTAGTGTTAGTGTTAGGGTAAGGTATAGGGTTAGGCTTAAATTTCTGGTTAGGCTTAGGTTTAGTTTTAGTGTTACGTTTAGTGTTAGAACTCGCGTTACTTCTTAGGGCTAGGGTTAGGGTTAGGGTTAGGGACAATGTTAGGGTTTGGGTTTCTGTTAAAATTAGGGTTAGCTTAGTGTTAGGTTTAGCATTTGGGTTAGTGTTACGGTTACGGTTAGGGTTAGGGTTTCATTTAGGTTTAGATTTAGGGTTAATGTTAGTGTTTGGGATAGGGTTAGAATTAGGATAAGCATTAGTATTACGTTTAGGTTTATGGTTAGGCTTAAGGTTAGTGATAGAATTAGGATTTGTATTAAGGATAGATTTAGGTTTAGGGTTAGGGTTAGGTAAGGTTTAGGATTAGGGTAAATTTAGGGTTAGAGGTATGAGTTTGGTTAGGGTTTGTGTTAGGGTTAAGATTAGGGTTAGAGTTGTGCTTATCATTAGGTTAAGGATTAGGGTTCATGTTAGGGTTAGTGTTAGTGTTATGGTTAGGGTTCATTTTAGTGTTAGATTTAGGGTTAGGTTTAGGTTTAGTGTTAGTGTTAGAGTTAGGTTTAGGATTAGAGTTAGGTTTAGGGACAGGGTTAGGGATAGGTATAGTGTTAGTGTTAGGGATAGGATAAGAGTTAGTGATAAAGTTATGTTTAGGTTTAGGTTTTTGGTTAGTTTTAGGGTTAGGGTTAGTGTAGGTTTAGGGTTAGGGTTAGGTTAGTGTGAGGGTTAGGATTACAGATTGGTATAGGTTTCTTGTTAGGGTAATGGTTAGGGTTAGTGTTAGTGTTACAGTTAGGTTCAGGTATTGTGTTAGAGTTAAGGATAGGTTTAGGGTTAGTTTTGGGTTATGGTTAGAGTTACAATTAGTTTTATGTTTAGGGTTAGAATTAGGGTTACGATTAGTGTTAGGGTTAGGTTTAGTTTTAGCTTTAGTTTTATGGTTAGTGTTAGTGTTAGTGTTAGGGTTAGTTAAGGGATAGGTTTAGGGTTGGGTTAGGTTTAGGGTTTTGGTTTGTGTTAGGGTTTGTGTTAGGGTTAATATTCGGAATAGGTGTAGGGTTAGGGTTAGCATTAGGGTTAGGATTAGAATGAGTGTTAAGGTTAGCGTTATGGTAAGGGTCAAGTTTAGGGGTAGGGTAAGTTTTAGGGTTGGCATTATGGTTAGGGTTAGTGTTAGGGATAGGGTCAGGGATAGGGTTAGTGCTTGGTTTAGGGTTAGAGTTAGGTAAGGTTTAGGATTAGGGTTAGGTTTAGGTTGAAGTTTAGGTTTAGTGTTTGGGTTTGGGTTAGGGTTAGGGTTAATGCTAATGTTATTATTAGGGATAGGGTTAGGGTTAGTGTTAGGGTTAATGTTAGGGTTAGGTTTAATGTTAGGTTGAGGATTAGGTTTAGGGTTATGGTTAGTGTTAGGGTTAAAGTTAGGGTTAGTGTTAGGGTTAGTGTTAGGGTTTGTGTTAGGGTTAGGGTTACAGTTAGGGTTAAGTTTGATGTTTGGGTTAGTTTTAGGGTTAGGGTTAGTGTTAAGTTTAGTTTTTTAGGGTTAAATTTAGGTTTTAGGTTAGGGTTAGGGTTAGTGGTAGGTTTAGGGTTAGGGTTTGTGTTAGGGACTTGTTAGTGTTAGGATTTCTCTTAAGATTAGGGTTATCTTAGTGTTAGAGTTAGGGTTTGCCCTAGCCCTAATAATAAACCTTAACCTAACCCAAACACCAACCCTACCCCTCGACCTAACCCTAGTGATAATTTTGGCTTTAACCCTAAAGCTAACTCTAACCAGAACACTGATCCTGACCCTAACACTAACTCTAGCTCTAAACATCATGCTAACACTAACCCTAACCCTAACACATGACCTTGGCATAACACTAACTCAAAAACTGGCCCTAAACATAACCCTAGTTTGTACATTAGCTGTAGCCCAAACACTAGCCCAAACCTAAACTTAAACTTGGCCCTAATCCGAGTGCTAACCCTAATTTAAACCTAACACTAAACCCAGCCATAAGCCAGTCCCTAACACTCCCCTAACCCTAGCTCTTATCCTATTTGTTACCTTAAGCCAAACCCTAAACCTAATGCTAACCCTAGTCCTAACCTTAATCCATAGCCTAACCCAAACCCTAACCCTATTACTAGTCCTAACCCTAGACCTCATTTTAGCTCTAACCATAACCCAAACCCTAATTCTAACCCTTACTGACCCTAACACTAACAGTAGGTCTAAACCTGATGCTAACACGAACCTGAACCCTAACATTAGCCCTACTGGTAATCCTATACCTAAACCTAAACTTAACACTAGTCCTAGACCTAAACCAAATCCTAAATATAGCCATAACTCTAGCCCTATACTTGAACAACAACCTTGCTCTAGCCCTAACAATCACCCTTAACATAACCCAAACACTAACCCTACTTCTAGACCTAACCCTAGTCCTAATTCTGGCACTAACCCCAACACTCACTCTAACTTGAATAGTGACCATGACTCTAACATAAAACTAGCTCCAAAGCTCACCCTAATTCAAAACCTAATCCTAACACTACACTAGCCATAACCCTAACCCTAAATCTAGCCCTAATCATAACCCTAGCTCTTAACTACCCATGGCCCTAACACTAGGCCTAAAATAACACAAAACCTAGCCCTAATCCTAGGCCTAAACCTAGCCCTAAGTGTAACCCTAAATTAACCCGAGCCCTAACCCTAACCCTAACCCTCCCCTTAGACCTAACTCTAGCTCAAAGCCTAACTTTTACCCTAAACATAGCCCTAGCCCTATCCCAAACCCTAACATAACACTAGCCCTAATCCTACCCTTAACCATAGCCCTAACCATAGCTCTAATTCTACACACTACCCTAACCCTAGCCCTAATCCTAACCATAACCCTAGCCCTAAAACTAGCTCTAATCCTATCCATTACCCTAAACATTTTCCTAACCCTAATTCTAACCCTAGGCTTAACCCTAACACTATCACAATCTCTAAACCTATCCATTACACTAAAACTAACCTGTACCATAATCCAAAGCCTATTCATTACCCTAACCATAACTCTAACCATAATGCTAATTAAAGCCCTAAACCTAAACCTTAATCTAAACTGAACCATAAGCCATACCCTGACCTTAATAATACATCTAGCTCTAAACTTGACCCTTACCCTGAATCTAATCCTTACACTAGACCTAACCATAAACATAACCCTAAATATATCCCTAACCATAACCCTAGACTTAACTCTAGACACTTACCCTAACACAAACCCTAGCTCTAAACCTTATCCTAACTGGAAAACTAACCCTAACACTAGACAAACCCTAAATCTACCCATAACCATAACCCTAGCTCTTACATTAGCCATACACCTAACACTAGCCCTAAAACTCACACACAACCTAGCCCTAATCCTAGCCCTAAAAATATACCTAAGCAAAACCCTAACCCTATCCCTAGCACTAAACTTAACCCTAACCCTGGCCCTGGTCCTAACCCTAATCAAACTCTAATCCTTAGCCTAAACATAACAATAGCCCTAACCCTCAACCTAACCCTAAACCTAGCCCTAATCCTAACTGTAACCATACCACAAATCCTAGCACAAGCTCTATCCATTACCTTAAACATAACCCTAACCCTAATGGTAACCCAAGCCATAACCCTAACCCTAATCCTAACCATAGCCCTGACTCTAACTCTAACCCTCATCCTAGCCCTAACCCTAGCTCAAACCCTAACACTTCTGCTAAACCTAACACTAACACTAACTCTAGGCCTATCTCTAAACCTAGCCAAAATCCTAATATTAACACAAGCCCTAACACTAGCACTAACCCTATCCTTTACCCTAAACATAAAACTAACCCAAATGCTAACCCTAGGCCTAATCCTACTGCTATCACTAATATAACCCTATCTATTACTCTAAACCTAACCTGAACCCGAAACCTAACACTATCCATTACTTTAACCCTAACCCTAATGCTAATTTAAGCCCTAACCCTAAGCCTTATCCTAAACCAAACTCTAAACTGGACTCTGACCATAATAATACACCTAGCTCTAAACCTGACTTTTACCCTAAACCTAACTTTCCACTAGACCTAGCCATAAACCTAAAGTTAACACTATTTCTAACCATAACCCTAGACCTGATATTATCCCTAGCTCTAATCCTAGCTCTAATCCTAACACAAAACCTAGCCCTCATCCAAGCCCTAAACATAGCCTTAATCCTACCCAAACACTCAATCTATTCTTATACCTAATTTTAATCCTCCCCCTACCCCTGAACCTAGCCATAAACACATCCCTTCCCCTAAAACTAACCATAAACCTAACAGTAACACTAACCCTAATTCTATCCATAACCGTGGGCCTAACCCTAACACTAAGCACTAATGTAGCCCTAATTTAGCCCTGACCCTAAGTAAATCCCTAACTCTATCCCTAAGGATAACTCTAACTCTCAACCTAGCCCTATTTCTATTTCTAAACCTTTCCATTACCGTAACCCTATCACTAGCCCTAACCTTAGCCTTAACTCTAGATATAACCATAACTCTAAATTATGGTTATAAACTCTAAATCTAACCCTAACCTTAAGTCTAAACCTCACCTTACCACTAGCTGAATACTTTCACTAATCATAAAACTAACCCTAACACTAGCCCTAGCCCTAAAACAAAACTGCACCATTACCCTAACCCTAAAACTAACCTAAACCAAACCCTAACCCTACAACTAGTCATAACTCTAGCTCAAATTCGAGTCTTAGGACTAAAACTAACCCTACACTGACTCATATCCAAACAATAACCCTAGCTCTATATATCACCCTAACCATAAAGCAAATACTAACACCATTCCTAGCCCAAACCCTAACCCTAAAACTAACCCTAATAATAACCCTAGTTCTTATATCAGCCATAGTCCTAACCCTAGTCTTAACCCTAAAACAAAAATAGCCCTAATCTGAGCCTTAAAACTAGATTTAACCCTAACTCTAACCCTAACCCCAGCCCTAAACCTAACCCTAACTCTAGCTTTAAGCCTAGCTCTAACTCTATCCCTTATCCTAAGCCAAACCCTAACCATAATGCTAACCCTAGTCCTAATCATAATACTTAGTCTAAAACAAACACTAACCCTATTATCAGTCCAAACCCTAGCCCTCATTCTAGCTCTAAACCTAACCCCAAACCTAACCCTAACCTTCACCCTTATTCTGACCATAACACTAATTATAAGTCTAAACCTGACCCTAACCCTAAACTGAACCCTGAAACTAGCCCTACAAGTAAATGTTTACCTAAACCTAACCCTGACAATACCCCTAGACCTAAACCTAATCCTAAATCTAGTGATAACTCTAGTCCTAGACCTAAACAAAAACTTAGTCCTAGCACTAACAATAACCCTTAACCTAAACCAAACAATAACACTACCCCAGACCTAACCCTACTCCTGATTCTTGCTTTCACCCTAACTCTAATCTGAACACTGACCCTGACACTAACACTAAACCTAGCTCTAAAACTGACTCTAAACCAAAATCTAAACCTAACACTAGATCTAGCGATAACCCTAACTCTAAAACTAGCACTAATTAGAACCCTAGATCTTACATTACCCATAGAACTAACCCTAGACCTAAACCTAACACAAAACCTATCTGTAATCCAAGGCCTAAACCTACCGTAAGCATAACCCTAACCCTAAACATAGTCCTAACCCTAAGCTTAACCCTCACCTTATACATAAGCATAGCTCAAAGCCTAACATTTGGCCTAACCATAACCCTAGCCTTATCCCTAACAATAATCCTAACCCTAACCCTATACATTACCCTTATGATAACTCTATTCTTAATGCTAACCCTAGGCCTAACCCTAACCCTATTGCAAACCCTAAAACTCTCCATTACCCTAAACCTACGCTGAACCCTAAATCTAACGCTATTCATTACCTGAAACCTAACACTAAACCTAATGCTCATTTGAGCCCTATCCCTAAATCTTAACCTAATACAAACCATAACCTTTACCCTGAACTTAAAAATACCCCTAGCTCTAAAACTGATCCTTACCCTAAACTTAACACTTCCACTAGACTAAGACATAGAAATAATCATAAATCTAGTCCTAACTGTAACACTAGACCAGACATTATCCCTAGCCCTAATTCTAGACCTAACCCTACAACAAACCTTAGCCCTCATCCTAGCCCTAAACTAGACTTAATCATAACCCTAACCCTAACCCTAGCCGTAATCCTAATTCTAACCCTCACTCTACCTCTAAACCTAACTATAACACATCCCTTACACTAAAGTTAACCCTAAACCTGGCCCTAATGCTAGGACTAAGCTGAACACTAACCCTAGTTCTATTTCTTGCCCTGATTTAGCCGATCCCTAAAACTAACCATAACCCTAGCCCTAAGACTAACTCCTACTTTCGCACTAGCCTTATCCCTACTTCTATTCCTACCATTTACCATAAGCCTAAACCTAGCCCTACCCCTTGCTCTATCCTTAGACCTAGCCCTAACCATAGATCTAAACCTAACTCCAAGTCTTAACCTAACCCTAAGCCTAAGCCTAACACAAACACTAGCCCTAACCCTAACGCCAATCATATAACTAGCCCTAACCCTAAACCTAGGACTAAAGCAAAAATGAGCAATAGGAACTGAGGATGTGGGTCAAGCGGTAGCACATTGGCCTGGCATGCACGGGGTGCTGGGTTAGATCCTCAGCAACAATAAAAATATAATTAAAGAAAAAAAGATGTTGTGTCCACCCAAAAATGAAATGTGTGTGTGTGTGTGTGTGTGTGTGTGTGTGTGTATATAATTTTATCTCTCTCTCTCAAAAGGAAAGCAACTGAGCAATAGTCCTAACCTTAAATCTTAACTTAAACCAAACCCTAACACTATACCTAGACCTAACCCTAGCGCTAATTCAAGTCCTAACAATAACCTTAAACTAACCCTGTCCTTGAATCATATCCTAACACTCACCATAGGTCTAAACAACACCCTAAACTTAAACAGAACCCTAACAGTAACTCTAGCCATAATTTGAGTCATAATCTTAACCTTAAAACTAACCCTGATGCTGACTCATATCCTAACACTCACCCTGGCTCTAAAGACCACCCTCACCTTAAACTGAACCCTAACAGTAATCCTAGCCCTTATTTGAGTCCTAACCCTAACCCTAAAACTAACTCTGTCTCTGAATCATATCCTAATACTATCCTAGTTATAAATATCACGCTAACATTAAACCTAACCTTAACACTAGACCTACCCCTACCCCTAGCCCTAATTGGAACCCTAGTTTTTACATTATCCATTGCCATAACATTAGCCCTAACCCTAACACAAAAATTAGCCCTAATCTGAGCCCTAAACCTAAATTTAACCCTAACCCTAACCCTAACTCTAGCCCTAACCCTATCTCAAAGCCTACCCCTTACCTAAAGCAAAACCCTAACCCTAATGGTAACACTAGACCTATCCCTAATCCTTAAGCTAACCAAAGACCAAACCCTATAAATAGTTATAACCCTACCTTCACTCTAGCTCTAACCCTATTCCAAACCCTAACCATTATTGTGACCCTAACACTAACCCTAGGTCTAAACCTGGCCCTAACCCTAGACCAAACCATAACACTAGACCTAGACCTAAATCAAATCCTATCTAGCCTTAACTCTAGCCCTAAACCTAAACAAAAACCTATCCCTAGCCCTCAAAGTAATGCTTAACCTAACACAAAAACTAACCCTACCCCTAGACCTAAACCTAGTTCTAATTCTGGCTGTAACCCTAACTCTAACTCTAACCCAAACACTTACCCTGCCTTAAAGAGAAACCTACATCTAAACCTGACCCTAACCAAAAATCTAAACGTAACACTAGACCTAGCCATAATCCTAACCCTAAAACTAGCCCTAATCATAACCCAAGCTCTTACATTACCCACATCCCTTATCCTAGGCCTAAACCTAACACAAAACCTAGAGCTAATCCTAGGCCTAAGCATAACCCTAACCCTAACCCGAACCTAACACTTGATTAGTCCTAACCCTAACTCAAAGCCTAACCTTTATCCAAAACATAAACCTACACCTATCCCTAAATATACCCCTAACACTAGCCCTAATGCTAAACTTAACCCTAACCCTAACCCTAGCTAGGTTTACTAGCTCTAAACCTTCCCATTACCCTAAAACTAACTCTAAACCTATTGATAACCCTAGGCCTAACCCTAACCCTAAACCTAACCAGAAAACTAACACTAGACATAATTCTAAACCTCACACTCACCATAGACCTAACTCTAGCGCAAACCCTAACCCTTACCATAAACCTAAACATAACCATAGCCCTAACCCTAAACCTAAACCACAATCTAACACTAACCATAACCCTATGCCTACATCTAACCATATCCATTACTCTAACCCTAACCCTAATGATGATGCTAGCTCTAATTCAATCCTAACCCTAACCACACTCTAATCTTATCCCTAGACTTAACTCTAAATCTAACCCTCGCCCTAGCCCTAACCCTAGCTCAAAACCTAACCCTTATGCTCAACATAACCCTAACACTAACCCTAGTTCTAACCCTAACCCTAACCCTAACTTAAGACCTATTCCTAACCATAACCCTAGCCCTAACCTTAGCTCTAACCCTATCCATTATCCTAACCATTACCCTTACCATAATGCTAACCCTAGGCCTAAAACAAACCCTATCGCTAAACCTAACCATATCAATCTATCATTACCCTAACCCTGACCCTAATGCTTATTTGAACTCTAACCCTAAACCCTAACCTCAACCAAACTCTAACCTGATCCTGAACCTAATAATTCCCCTAGCTCTAAACCTGACACTTAACCCTAAACCTAACCCTTAAACTAGACCTAGCCATAAACCTAATCCTAAAACGGTCCTCTCCTCAACCAGAACCCCACACCTGACATTAGACCTAGCCCTAATCCTAGCCCTAACTCTAACAAAAACATCAGCCCTTATCCTAGCCCTAAACCTAGATTAATCCTAACTCTAACCCTAACACTAGCTCTAACCCCAATACTTCCCTAGCCTTACTCTTAGCCCTAATTTCACCCTATCTTTAAACCTAACTATAACCCTAGACCTAAGAATAAATCTAACACTCACACTAGCCCTATCACTAGATCTAACCTTATCCCTTAAAGAAACCCTAACCCTAGACCTAAACTTAGTGCTAACCCTTGCCCTATCCATAGCCCAAGCACTAACCGTAGATCATAATCTATCTCTAAATCTAATCCTGACCAAAGCCTAAGCCTAACCCTAACACTAGCCCTAACCCTAACACTAATCCTAAAACTAGCCCTAATCCTAGCCCTAGCCCTGAAACAAAACTGAGCCATAAGCTCTATCCCTAACCCTTAAACTAAACCAAACCCAAATCATTACCTACCCCTAATCCTAGCCCTAATTTGAGTTTAAAGCTGAACCCTAAAACTAACCCTGACACTGACTCTGACACTAACACTAACCTAGCTCTAAACATCACCCTAATCCTATCACTAACCCTAACACTAAACCTAGCCCTAAACTTAACCATAAAATTAGCCCTAATCATAACCCTTGTACTTACATTAGCCGTAATCCTAACCCTAGCACTAACTTAACCCAAATCCTAGCCCTAATCCGAGCCACTAACCTGAGCTTTAACCCTAACCCTAACCCTAACCCTAACCCTAACCACAGCACTAGCCCTAATCATAACCATAACCCTAGCCCTAAACCTATACACTACCATAACAATAACCCTAACCCTAATGCTAACCCTAGAACTAAACCTAACCCTATCTCTAATCCTATCCCTATCCATTTCCCTAAACCTAACATGAACCCTAATTCTAAGGCTATCATTACCAAAACCGTTACCCTAATGCTAATTCAATCCCTAACTTTAAGCCTTAACCTATTCCAAACCCTAACCTTGACCTTAACCTTAATAATACCCCTAGCCCTAAACCTGACCCTAACCCTAAACCTAAATGTTACACTAGACGTACCCATAATCCTAACCCTAAAACTATATTTAAACATAATTCTAGATTTGAAATTAGCCATACTCCTAATACTAGCCCTAACACTAAACAAACCCTAGCCCTCATCTTAGCCCTAAACCTAGCCTTAATCATAACCCTAATCCTCACCCTTATTCTAAACATCACCCTACCTCTAAAACTAAACTAACCCTAAACTAAATCCTAAATCTGTCTAATTCTATTCTTAAACTGAACACTAACCATAGACCTAAGCCTAGCCTTAATTTAGCCCTATCCTTAACCCAAAACCTAAGCTTAGCCCTAAGACTAACAATAATTCTCACACTAGCCCTATCATTGGTTCTAATCCTAGCCCTTACCATAACCCTAACCCTAGCCCTAACCCTTGCCCAATCCTTAGTCCTAGCCCTAAACCTTAGCCTAAGACTCACACTAACACTAAACCTAATCTAAAAGCTAATCATAAAACTAGCCCTAACCCTACAACTAGCAGTAAAAAAACTAAGCAATAGCCCTAACCCTAAGCCTAACTTAAACCAAACCCTATCACTACACCTAGACCTAACCATAGCCTTAATGTGAGCCCTAACCCTAACCTTAAAAGTATACCTGACACTGACTCATAGGCTAAACTCACCCTAGCTCAAAACACCATCCTAAACTTAACCCAAAACTTAACAGTAACCTTAGCCATTATTTGAGTCTTAACCCTAACTCTGATCCTGACTCATATCCTAAAACTAACCCTAGCTCTAAATATCACCCTAACCTTAAACTTAACCATAACACTAAAACTACCCCTACCCCTAACACTAATCCTAAAATGAACCCTAATTGTAACCCTAGTTCTTATATTAGCAATTGCCCTAACCCTAGTCCTAACCCTAACACAAATCTAGCCCTAATCCGAACCCTAAATCTAACTTTAACACTAACCCTACCCTATCTCTAACTAAATCCCTTACCCTAAGTGAAACCCTAACCCTACTGGTAAGCCTAGACCTATCCCTAATCCTTAGGCTAACCAAAATCCAAACCTTATTAATAGTCCTGACCCTAGCCTTCATTCTACCTCTAATCCTATCCCAAACCCTTTCACTAACCCTGATCCTTATTCTGACCCTAACACAAACCCTAGGTCTAAAACTGACCCTCAACCAAGAGCAAACCCTAACACCTGCCATACCGCTAACTTATACCTAAAGCTAAGCCTAACCCTAGCCCTAAGACTAACTCTAACTCTCACACTATCCCTATCCCTAATTTCTAAGCCTATCCATTACCATAACCCTAACCCTAGCCCTAGCCCTTGCTATATCCTTAGTCCTAGCCTTAACCCTAGATCTAACCCTAACTCAAAATCTAAACCTAACCCTAAGCCTAAACCTAACACTAAAACTAGCCCTAACTCTAATGCTCATTGTAAAAGTAGCCCTAACCATAACCGTAGCAGTAAAACAAACTGAGCAATAGCCCTAACCATAAACCTTAACTTAAACCAAACCCTAAAACTACACCTAGACCTAATCATAGCCTTAATTCGAGTCCTAACCCTAACCTTAAATCTAACGCTGAACCTGACTCATATTCTAATAGTCACCCTAGCTCTAAACACCCTCCTAACCTTAAACTGAAACCTAAAAGTAAACCTATTCCTAATTCGAGTCTTAACCCTAACTCTGACCCTGACTCATATCCTAACACTAACCCTAGCTCTAAATATCATCCTAAACTTAAACCTAACCCTAACACTAGACCTACCCCTAAAACTAACCCTCATTGTAACCCTAGTTCTTACATTAGCCATTGCCCTAACATTAGCCATTGCCCTAACATTAGCCATTACCCTAACAAAAAAAAAAAAAAAAAACTAGCCCTAATCTGGGCCCTAAAACCTAGACTTAACCCTAACCCTAACTCTAGCCCTAACCCTAGCTCTAAGGCTATCTCTTACCTTATGAATAACCCTAGCCCTAATGGTAGCCCTAGACCTATGCCTAATCCTTAGCCTAACCCAAATCCTAACCTTATTAATAGTCCTGACCCTAGCCCTCATTCTAGCTCTGATCCTATCCCAAATCCAAACACTAACCCTGATCCTTATTCTGACCCTAACACAAACCCTAGTTCTAAACCTGACCCTAACACTAGACTAAAACCTAACACTAGCCCTGGACCTAAAACTAATCCTAAATCTAGATTTATCTCTAGCCCTATACCTAAACAAAAACCCAGTCCTATGCCTAACAATAACCCTTATCCTAACACAAACACTAACCCTACCCCTAGACCTAAACATACTCCTAATTCTGGCTGTAACCCTAACTTGAACTCTAACCCGAACACTGACTCTGCCTTTAAGAGTAAACCTACTTATAAACCTGACCCTAACTGAAAATCTAAACCTAACACTAGATCTTGGCATAACCCTAACCCTAAAACTAGTCCTAATCATAATCCTAGCTCTTACATTACCCTCAGCTATAACCCTAGGCCTAAACCTAAGACAAAACCTAAAGATAATCCTAGGCCTTAACCTAGCCCTTATTCTACTCCTAACCCAAGCTTATACCCTAATCTTAACCCTAACACTAGCCCTAATCCTAACCCTAACCCGAGCCCTAATCCTAGCTCTAACCCTATCCCTTACCCTAAGCCAAACCCTAAACCATATGCTAACCCTAGTCCTAACCATAATCCTTAGCCTAACTTAAATACTAAGAGTATTACTAGTCCTAACCCTAGCCCTCATTCTAGTTCTAACCCTAATCCTGACCATTATTCTGATCCTAACAATAACCCTAGATCTAAACTTGACCCTAATCCTAAACCAAAACCTAACACTAGCCCTACCGGTAAGCCTATAACTATACCTAACCCTAACACTAGAACTAGACCCCAAACTAATCCTAAATATAGCTATAATTCGAGTCCTAGACCTAAACAAAATCCTAGCTCTAGCCCTAAAAATAATCCTTAACCTAAAATAAACACTTACCCTATCCTGCAACCTAACACTAGTCCTAATTATGGCTCTAACCCTAACTCTAATCCTATCTGGATCACTGACCCTGACCCTAACATTAACCTATCTCTAAACCTGACCCTAACCCAAAACCTAGTCCTAACACTAGACCTAGCCATAACCCTAACCCTAATACTAGCCCTAAACATAACCCTAGCCCTAACCCTATTTTAACCCTAATCTTAACCCTAACAGTAGCCCTAACACTAACCATAGTCCTAACCCTACCTCTAAACCTAATACAAAACCTAGCCATAATCCTAGGCCTAAACTTAGACCTAAGTATAACCCTAACCCTAGCACTAACACTAACCCTAACACTAACCCTTGCCTTAGATCTAACACTAGCATAAAGCCAAACCCTTACCCTAAACATTACCCTAGCCCTATACTAAACCATAACCCTAACCCTAGCTCTTATCCTAACCTTAATCCTAGCTCAAACTATAGTTCTAATCCTGTCAATTACCCTAACCCTAACCCTAATTGTAACCTTATCCCTTACACTAAACTTAACAATAACCATAAATGTATCCAAAGACCTAACCATAAACCTAAACCTCACCATAGCCCTAACCCTAGCTGAAACATTAAGCCTTACACTAAACCTAATCTTACGACTAGCCCAAATCCATACCCTAACCCTAACTCTAACCCTAAATCTAACATTATCCATTACACTAAACCTAACCCTAACTGTAATGAAATCTCTAGCCATAACCTGAACCCTAAACAAAACCCTAACCATAAACATATCCCTAGACCTAAATGTAAACCTAAACCTCGCCCTAGCCATTACCCTAGCTCAAACATTAACCCTTACCCTAACCTAACCATAACACTAACCCTAAACCTAACACTTACCATAAACAAAACCTAGTCCTATCCCTAAACCTAACTCTAATTTTAGATTTAATCCAAACCATAACCTATCCCTAACCCTAGCTCTAAATCTATCCATTATACTAAATATAACCCTAAATTAATGCTAGACTTAACCCTATTGCTAAACCTAACCCATCCATTACCCTAAACCTTAACTGAAACCAAAACCTAACCCTATCCATTACCTTAACCCTAAGCCTAAACCTAACACTAATGCAAGCCCTAACCTAAACTTTGACCTAAACCAAATGCTAACCCTGACCATGGCCTTAATAATACCCCTAACTCTAAACCTGACCCTTACCTTAAACATAGCTCTGACACTAGACCTAGACATAACCTAACCCTAAAACTATCCTTAATCATAACCCTAGACTTGACATTAGCCCTAGCACTAGTTCTAGCCCTGAACCTAACAGAAATCCTAGCCCAAAACCTAGACTTAATCCTAACCTAAACACTAAACCTAGCCCTAATCCTAATTCTAACCCTCACCCTAGCCCTAAAGCTAGCTATAACACCACCCATTCCCCTAAACTTAATCCTAACCCCAATGCTAATTCTAAACCTAGCCCTACCCCTAGGCCTAACCGTAACACTAACCCTAGCCCTAATCCTAGCCATAATTTACCTTTAACCCTAAACCTAACCCTAAGCCTAGTCCTAAATCTAAATCTAACTCTCGTCCTAGACATTTCCCTAGTTCTAACCCTATCTCTTACCGTAACACTAACCCTAGCCCTAATCCTAACCCTGGATCTAACCTTAACTCTAAATCTAACCCTAACCCTAAGCCTAAACCTCACCCTAACACTAGCCCTAACCTGAACACTAATTCAAAATCTAGCCCTAACCCTAGCCCTAGCCAAATAAAAAAACAAACACAAACAAACAAACAAACAAAAAAAAACAAAAAAAAAAAAAAAAAAAAAAAGCAATAGCTCTAAACCTAACACTAACCCATTAGAGGTCAAGATGCAGTAAAACCTTAAAACACAAACTGTGCCTGACAAGGAACCTTGAGTTGAGAAGGCCCAACCTGGGAAACAAGGTAATGCTAGGTAAAAGATGAAATCTGACCAGTATCAAAGAAATTTGAACAAAACTAACTCTAACCCAAACATTAGTTCTAACCCTAGCCCTAACCCTAATCCTAAAACTAAGCCTTTCCTGTTTATATAGCATGATCATAAAAGTCAAAAACTTGGGGTGCCTAGTAGGGTAAGGTAACAGATGAATCCTGCCCAATATCAAAAATTCTGACCAATAATTGGGGAAGGTGTTTCAGTACATGCCGGTTTCCCCTGTTTTCTCCTAAAGAGCTCTTGGATAAATTGTTTTTTCATGCCTCGCTTAAGATACTTTCTCAAGGAACAAACCAAAGCATGCCCACAGTGAAGTGATTGAGTGTGTGAAGTTTCATGCAGCCAGCACCAACCCTGTTTGATTTCCAGCTCCATTTCCATTCATACCTATAGGCCATAATGTAGTGGAAACCTAAAAATTCAAATTGTTCCTGACACTGAACCATTGAACCTTGAAGGCCCAAACTTGGGAAGCCTACTAAGGTTGGTAAAAGATGAATCCTGTAGAGTATCAAAGTAATCTGTCCAAAAACATTTGAAGCTCCTTCAGTACATGTGTATTTTGCTTGCTCCTAAAGCACTCAGAGATAAGGTTGCTTCTTTCTACTTGAGCTTAGGGATACTTCACAGAAAACAAACCAGAAAATGCTCACTGAGAACTGATTGAGTGTATGAAGTTCCAAGCAGCTAGCACAAACCCTGTTTGATTTCCAGCTTCATTTCCATTCTCCCCTATAGGGCAAAAAGAAGAGAAACATGAAAATTGAAACTGTTCCTGAGAGAAAACCCTTTTACGTAGTAGGACCAAATATTTGGGGTATAGTAAAAATAGGAAAAAGGTGAATCCTGCCCAGTATCATAGAAATTAAAAAAAAAAAAAATACTAACTCTAACCCTAACACCAGGTCTAAACTTAGTCCTAATATTAAGTCTAACTGTAAACCTAATCTGTTTAGAGAACCATTGATGATAGAAGTTTCAAAATTGGGGAGTCTAGTGGGGCAAGCTTATAGATGAATCATGGGCAGTTTCAAAGAAATCTGACAAAATAATTGGGGAAGCTATTTCAGTACATGCATATTTCCCTGTTTTTTTTTTTTTTTTTTTTTTTTTTTTCCTAAAGCGCTCTCAGATAAATTTGTATTGCATGCTTCAGCTTATTACTAATTTCACAAGGAACAAACCAGAGAGTGCCCACAGAGAACTGATTGAGTGTGTGAAGTTTCAACCAGTTAGCATCAACGTTGCTTGATTTCCACCTCCATGTCCATTTACCCATGTATGTCAAAATGAAGTAAATCCATAAAATACAAATTGTTCCTGTAGGCAAAGAATTGAACCAAGAAGGCCAAAACCTGGGGAACATAGTAAGGCTAGGTAAAAATGTATCCTGCCCAGTATCAAAGAAATTTGAACAAGACAATCTCTAACACTAACACTAGACCTAACTCTAACCTAACCTGTTTAGATAACCTTTGATCATAGAAGTATCAAAGTTGAAGAGCCTAGTGGGGAAAGCTAACAGATGAATCCTGCCCAGTAGCAAAGAAATCTGACCAAATGATTGGGGGAGATAGTTCAGTACATGCATATTTGGGATAATTTCACAAGGATAAAACCAGAGCGTCCTCACAGAGAACTAACTGAGTGTATGAAGTTTCAAGCAGCTAGCAAAAACCCTGCTTGATTTCCAGCTCCATTTCCATTTACCCATATAGGTCAAAATGAAGTGAAATCTTAAAAAAACTGAAATACTGACAGCAAACCAGTGAACCTAGAAGGCCCAAACCTAGGGAACATAGTAAGGATAGGTAAAAGATACATCCTGCCTAGTATCAAAGAAATTTGAACACAACTACTGTAAACCTAACACTAGATCTATCCTTAATCATAACCCTAGAGCTCACCCTAGCCTCTTTAGGGAACCTTTGATCATAGAAATCCCAAACTAAGGGAGCCTAGTGGGGCGGGCTAACAGATGAATCCTGCACAGAATCTAAGAAATCTGAGCAAATAATTGGGGGAAGTGATTCAGTACATGCATGTTTCCTTGATTTCTCCAAAAGTAGTCTGGGATAAAGTTGCTTTGAATGTTTCAGGTGAGGGCAACATTCACAAGGAACAAATCAGAGAGTGCCCACAGAGAACTGATTGAGTATGTGCAGTTTCAAGCAGCTAGCACGAACCCTGTGTGATTTTGTGCTCTATTTCTTTTCAACAAAATAGTTCAAAATATAGAGAAACCTTAAAACACAAACTGTTCCTGACAGCAAACCATTGAACCGAGAAGGCCCAAACCAGGGAACAATATGAGGCTAGGTAAAAGATGAATCCTGCCAAGTATCACAGATACATGAACAAAACTGACTCTAACCCTAACACTAGGTTTAAACCTAGCCCTTTACCCTAACTATAAACCTAATCCTAATCTGTTTAGAGAACCTTTTATCATAGAAGTTCCAAATTAAGGGAGCCTAGTGGGGAAAGGTAACAGATGAATCTTCTGCAGTATCAAAGAAATTGGACCAAATAATTTGGGGAGGTAGTTAAGTACATGTATATTTCCCTGTTGTCTCCAACAGTACTTTTGGAAAAAGATGATTTTGCATGTGTCACCTTTGGGAAACTTTCACAAGGAAGAAACCAGAGTGCACAAATAGAACTGATTGAGTGTGTGCAGTTTTAAGCAGTGAGCACCAACACTGTTTTATTTCAAGTTCCATTTCCATTTACCCATTTAGGTCAAAATGAAGGAAACCTTAAAATACAAACTGTTCCTGACAGCAAACCATTGAAGGGTTAAGGCCAAAAACTGGGGAA